>NW_027194365.1:300000-494071 GCF_032444005.1 Ranitomeya imitator | reverse complement strand
ACCCTACACTCTACACTCTATACCCTACACTCTACACTCTATACCCTACACTCTATACCCTACACTCTACACCCTACACTCTATACCCTACACTCTATACCCTACACTCTCCACTCTATACCCTACACTCTATACCCTACACTCTATACCCTACACTCTACACTCTATACCCTACACTCTATACCCTACACACTATGCCCTACACTCTATACCCTACACTCTACACCCTACACTCTATACCATACACTCTATACCGTACACTCTATACCCTACACTCTATACCCTACACTCTACACCCTACACTCTATACCTTACACAATACACTCTATACCCTACACTCTATACCCTACACTCTATGCCCTACACTCTATACCCTACACTCTATACCATACACTCTATACCCTACACTCTATACCGTACACTCTATACCCTACACTCTATACCCTACACTCTATACCCTACACTCTACACCCTACACTCTATACCTTACACTCTATACCCTACACTCTATACCCTACACTCTAAACTCTATACCCTACACTCTACACTCTATACCCTACACTCTATACCCTACACTCTATACCCTACACTCTACACTCTACACCCTACACTCTATACCCTACACTCTATACCCTACACTCTACACTCTATACCCTACACTCTATACCCTACACTCTATACCCTACACTCTACACTCTATACCCTACACTCTATACCCTACACTCTATACCCTACACTCTACACTCTACACCCTACACTCTATACCCTACACTCTATACCCTACACTCTACACTCTATACCCTACACTCTATACCCTACACTCTATACCCTACACTCTACACTCTATACCCTACACTCTATACCCTACACTCTATGCCCTACACTCTATACCCTACACTCTATACCCTACACTCTATACCCTACACTCTACACTCTATACCCTACACTCTATTCCCTACACTCTATACCCTACACTCTACACTCTATACCCTACACTCTATACCCTACACTCTATACCCTACACTCTACACTCTATACCCTACACTCTATACCCTACACTCTATGCCCTACACTCTATACCCTACACTTTACACCCTACATTCTATACCCTACACTCTACACCCTACACTCTATACCCTACACTCTATACCATACACTCTATACCCTACACTCTACACTCTATACCCTACACTCTACACCCTACACTCTATACCCTACACTCTAATCCCTACACTCTACACTCTATACCCTACACTCTATACCCTACACTCTACACTCTCTACCCTACACTCTCTACCCTACACTCTATACCCTACACTCTACACTCTATACCCTACACTCTACACTCTATACCCTACACTCTATACCCTACACTCTATACCCTACACTCTATACCCTACACTCTACACTCTATACCCTACACTCTATGCCCTACACTCTATACCCTACACTCTACACCCTACACTCTATACCCTACACTCTATACCATACACTCTATACCCTGCACTCTACACTCTATACCCTACACTCTACACCCTACACTCTATACCTTACACTCTAATCCCTACACTCTACACTCTATACCCTACACTCTACACTCTTTACCCAACACTCTATACCCTACACTCTATACCCTACACTCTATACCCTACACTCTACACTCTATACCCTACACTCTACACTCTATACCCTGCACTCTATACCCTACACTCTATACCCTACACTCTATACCCTACACTCTACACTATATACCCTACACTCTATACCCTACACTCTATACCCTACACTCTACACTCTATACCCTACACTCTATACCCTACACTCTTTGCCCTACACTCTATACCCTACACTCTATACCCTACACTCTATACCCCACACTCTATACCATACACTCCATACCCAACACTCTACACTCTATACCCTACACTCTATACCCTACACTCTATGCCCTACACTCTATACCCTACACTCTACACCCTACACTCTATACCCTACACTCTATACCATACACTCTATACCCTACACTCTACACGCTATACCCTACACTCTACACCCTACACTCTAGACCCTACACTCTAATCCCTACACTCTACACTCTATACCCTACACTCTATACCCTACACTCTACACTCTCTACCTTACACTCTCTACCCTACACTCTATACCCTACACTCTATACCCTACACTCTACACTCTATACCCTACACTCTACACTCTATACCCTACACTCTATACCCTACACTCTACACCCTACACTCTATACCCTACACTCTATACCCTACACTCTCCACTCTATACCCTACACTCTATACCCTACACTCTATACCCTACACTCTACACTCTATACCCTACACTCTATACCCTACACACTATGCCCTACACTCTATACCCTACACTCTACACCCTACACTCTATACCCTACACTCTATACCGTACACTCTATACCCTACACTCTATACCCTACACTCTATACCCTACACTCTACACCCTACACTCTATACCTTACACAATACACTCTATACCCTACACTCTATACCCTACACTCTATGCCCTACACTCTATACCCTACACTCTATACCATACACTCTATACCCTACACTCTATACCGTACACTCTATACCCTACACTCTATACCCTACACTCTATACCCTACACTCTACACCCTACACTCTATACCTTACACTCTATACCCTACACTCTATACCCTACACTCTAAACTCTATACCCTACACTGTACACTCTATACCCTACACTCTATACCCTACACTCTATACCCTACACTCTACACTCTACACCCTACACTCTATACCCTACACTCTATACCCTACACTCTACACTCTATACCCTACACTCTATACCCTACACTCTATACCCTACACTCTACACTCTATACCCTACACTCTATACCCTACACTCTATACCCTACACTCTACACTCTACACCCTACACTCTATACCCTACACTCTATACCCTACACTCTATACCCTACACTCTAAACTCTATACCCTACACTCTATACCCTACACTCTATGCCCTACACTCTATACCCTACACTCTATACCCTACACTCTATACCCTACACTCTATACCCTACACTCTACACTCTATACCCTACACTCTATACCCTACACTCTATACCCTACACTCTAATCCCTACACTCTACACTCTATACCCTGCACTCTATACCCTACACTCTATACCCTACACTCTATACCCTACACTCTACACTCTATACCCTACACTCTATAACATACACTCTATACCCTACACTCTATACCCTACACTCTTCACTCTATACCCAACACTCTATACCATACAATCTATACCCTACACTCTATACCCTACACTCTACACTCTATACCCTACACTCTATACCCTACACTCTACACTCTGTACCCTACACTCTATACCCTACACTCTAATCCCTACACTCTACACTCTATACCCTACACTCTATACCCTACACTCTATATCCTACACTCTACACTCTATACCCTACACTCTATATCCTACACTCTACACTCTATACCCTACACTCTATGCCATACACTCTATACCCTACACTCTATACCATACACTCTATACCCTACACTCTATACCCTACACTCTACACCCTACACTCTATACCTTACACTCTATACCCTACACTCTATACCCTACAATCTAAACTCTACACCCTACACTCTACACTCTATACCCTACACTCTATAATATACACTCTATACCCTACACTCTATACCCTACACTCTATACCCTACACTCTACACTCTATACCCTACACTCTATAACATACACTCTATACCCTACACTCTATACCCTACACTCTACACTCTATACCCTACACTCTATACCATACAATCTATACCCTACACTCTATACCCTACACTCTACACTCTATACCCTACACTCTATACCCTACACTCTACACTCTGTACCCTACACTCTATACCCTACACTCTAATCCCTACACTCTACACTCTATACCCTACACTCTATACCCTACACTCTATACCCTACACTCTACACTCTATACCCTACACTCTATATCCTACACTCTACACTCTATACCCTACACTCTATGCCATACACTCTATACCCTACACTCTATACCATACACTCTATACCCTACACTCTATACCCTACACTCTACACCCTACACTCTATACCTTACACTCTATACCCTACACTATATACCCTACAATCTAAACTCTACACCCTACACTCTACACTCTATACCCTACACTCTATAATATACACTCTATACCCTACACTTTATACCCTACACTCTATACCCTACACTCTACACTCTATACCCTACACTCTATAACATACACTCTATACCCTACACTCTATACCCTACACTCTACACTCTATACCCTACACTCTATACCATACAATCTATACCCTACACTCTATACCATACACTCTATACCATACACTCTACACTCTATACCCTACACTCTATACCATACACTCTACACCATATACTCTATAGCATACACTCTATACCCTACACTCTACACTCTATACCCTACACTCTATACCCAACACTCTATACCCTACACTATACACTCGTTACCCTACACTCTACACTTTATACCCTACACTCTATACCCTACACTCTATACCCTACACTCTATACCCTACACTCTACACTCTATACACTACACTCTATAGCCTACACTCTACAATCTATACCCTACACTCTATACCCTACACTCTATAGCCTACAGTCTATACCCTACACTCTATACCCTACACTCTACACTCTATACCTTACACTCTACACTCTATTCCCTACACTCTATACCCTACACTCTATACCCTACACTTTATACCCTACACTCTATACCCTACACTCTACACCCTACACTCTATACCCCACACTCTATACCATACACTCTATACCCTACAGTCTACACTCTATACCCTACACTCTACACCCTACACTCTATACTCTACACTCTAATCCCTACACTCTACACTCTATACCCTACACTCTATACCCTACACTCTACACTCTATACCTTACACTCTACACTCTATTCCCTACACTCTATACCCTACACTCTATACCCTACACTCTATACCCTACACTCTACACTATATACCCTACACTCTATACCATACACTCTATACCCTACACTCTACACTCTATACCCTACACTCTTTGCCCTACAACCTATACCCTACACTCTATACCCTACACTCTATACCCTACACTCTATACCATACACTCTATACCCTACACTCTACACTCTATACCCTACTGTTGTGAATTCTGTGGCTGAATTCACTCCTGTGGTCACAAGTGGTACTGCAGCTTCTGAGCTTCCTTCCTCAGGTGTTCTGGTGAGCTCGTTAACTGCTTCATTACTTAACTCCGCCTGATGCTGCTATCCTTGCTCCTTGTCAATGTTTCAGTGTTGGATCTGAGCTTCTCCTGATTGTTCCTGTGACCTGCTGCTCTGTATAGCTAAGTGCTTTTTGTTTTTTTTGTTGCTTTTTTTCTGTCCAGCTTGTCTTTTGTTTTGCTGGAAGCTCTGAGACTCAAAGGGTGTACTGCCGTGCCGTTAGTTCGGCACGGTGGGTTTTTTTTGCCCCCTTTGCGTGGTTTTGCTTTAGGGTTTTTTGTAGACTGCAAAGTTCGCTTTACTGTCCTCGCTCTGTCCTAGAATATCGGGCCCCACTTTGCTGAATCTATTTCATCCCTACGTTTTGTCGTTTCATCTTACTCACAGTCATTATATGTGGGGGGCTGCCTTTTCCTTTGGGGAATTTCTCTGGGGCAAGTCAGGCCTATTTTTCTATCTTCAGGCTAGCTAGTTTCTTAGGCTGTGCCGAGTTGCCTAGGTAGTTGTTAGGCGCTATCCACAGCCGCTTTTAGTTGTGTTTAGGATAGGATCAGGTGTGCAGTCTACAGAGTTTCCACGTCTCAGAGCTCGTTCTTGTATTTTTGGGTATTTGTCAGATCACTGTGTGCGCTCTGATTGCTAAGCACACTGTGTTTCTGGATTGCCTTCATAACACCTGTCATTAGCAAACATAACACCCTACACTCTACACCCTACACTCTATACCCTACACTCTATGCCCTACACTCTATACCCTACACTCTACACCCTACACTCTATACCCTACACTCTATACCATACACTCTATACCCTACACTCTACACTCTATACCCTACACTCTACACCCTACACTCTATACCCTACACTCTAATCCCTACACTCTACACTCTATACCCTACACTCTATACCCTACACTCTACACTCTCTACCCTACACTCTCTACCCTACACTCTACACTCTATACCCTACACTCTATGCCCTACACTCTATACCCTACACTCTACACCCTACACTCTATACCCTACACTCTAATCCCTACACTCTACACTCTATACCCTACACTCTACACTCTTTACCCTGCACTCTATACCCTACACTCTATACCCTACACTCTACACTCTATACCCTACACTCTACACTCTATACCCTGCACTCTATACCCTACACTCTATACCCTACACTCTATACCCTACACTCTATACCCTACACTCTACACTATATACCCTACACTCTATACCCTACACTCTATACCCTACACTCTACACTCTATACCCTACACTCTATACCCTACACTCTTTGCCCTACACTCTATACCCTACACTCTATACCCTACACTCTATACCCCACACTCTATACCATACACTCTATACCCTACACTAAACACTCTATACCCTACACTCTACACCCTACACTCTATACCCTACACTCTATACCCTACACTCTATACCCTACACTCTACACTCTATACCCTACACTCTATACCCTACACTCTATGCCCTACACTCTATATCCTACACTCTACACCCTACACTCTATACCCTACACTCTATACCATACACTCTATACCCTACACTAAACACTCTATACCCTACACTCTACACCCTACACTCTATACCCTACACTCTATACCCTACACTCTATACCCTACACTCTACACTCTATACCCTACACTTTATACCCTACACTCTATACCCTACGATCTAATCCCTACACTCTACACTCTATATCCTACACTCTATACCCTACACTCTACACTCTATACCTTACACTCTACACTCTATTCCCTACACTCTATACCCTACACTCTACACTCTACACTCTATACCCTACACTCTAAACTCTATACCCTACACTCTATACCCTACACTCTATACCCTACACTCTATACCCTACACTCTATACCCTACACTCTACACTCTATACCCTACACTCTACACTCTATACCCTACACTTTATACCCTACACTTTATACCCTACACTCTATACCCTACACTCTATACCCTACACTCTACACTCTATACCCTACACTCTATACCCTACACTCTACACTCTATACCCTACACTCTATACCCTACACTCTATGCCCTACACTCTATACCCTACACTCTATACCCTACACTCTATACCCTACACTCTACACTCTATACCCTACACTCTATACCCTACACTCTATACCCTACACTCTACACTCTATACCCTACACTCTATACCCTACACTCTATACCCTACACTCTATACCCTACACTCTACACTCTATACCCTACACTCTATACCCTACACTCTACACTCTATACCCTACACTCTATACCCTACACTCTTATCCCTACACTCTACACTCTATACCCTACACTCTATACCCTACACTCTATACCCTACACTCTACACTCTATACCCTACACTCTATATCCTACACTCTACACTCTATACCCTACACTCTATACCATACAATCTATACCCTACACTCTATACCATACACTCTATACAATACACTCTATACCCTACACTCTATACCCTACACTCTACACCCTACACTCTATACATTACACTCTATACCCTACACTCTATACCCTACAATCTAATATCTATAGCCTACACTCTACGCTCTATACCCTACACTCTATAACATACACTCTATACCCTACACTCTATACCCTACACTCTATACCATACACTCTACACTCTATACCCTACACTCTATACCATACACTCTACACCATATACTCTATAGCATACACTCTATACCCTACACTCTACACTCTATACCCTACACTCTATACCCTACACTCTATACAATACACTATACACTATATACCCTACACTCTACACTTTATACCCTACACTCCATACCCTACACTCTATACCCTACACTCTATACCCTACACTCTACACTCTATACACTACACTCTATAGCCTACACTCTACAATCTATACCCTTCACTCTATACCCTACACTCTATAGCCTACAGTCTATACCCTACACTCTATACCCTACACTCTACACTCTATACCTTACACTCTACACTCTATTCCCTACACTCTATACCCTACACTCTATACCCTACACTTTATACCCTACACTCTATACCCTACACTCTACACCCTGCACTCTATACCCCACAGTCTATACCATACACTCTATACCCTACACTCTACACTCTATACCCTACACTCTACACCCTACACTCTATACCCTACACTCTAATCCCTACACTCTACACTCTATACCCTACACTCTATACCCTACACTCTACACTCTATACCTTACACTCTACACTCTATTCCCTACACTCTATACCCTACACTCTATATCCTACACTCTACACTCTATACCCTACACTCTATACCATACAATCTATACCCTACACTCTATACCATACACTCTATACAATACACTCTATACCCTACACTCTATACCCTACACTCTACACCCTACACTCTATACATTACACTCTATACCCTACACTCTATACCCTACAATCTAAACTCTATACCCTACACTCTACACTCTATACCCTACACTCTATACCCTACACTCTATACCATACACTCTACACTCTATACCCTACACTCTATACCATACACTCTACACCATATACTCTATAGCATACACTCTATACCCTACACTCTACACTCTATACCCTACACTCTATACCCTACACTCTATACAATACACTATACACTATATACCCTACACTCTACACTTTATACTCTACACTTTATACCCTACACTCTATACCCTACACTCTACACTCTATACACTACACTCTATAGCCTACACTCTACAATCTATACCCTTCACTCTATACCCTACACTCTATACCCTACAGTCTATACCCTACACTCTATACCCTACACTCTACACTCTATACCTTACACTCTACACTCTATACCCTACACTCTATACCCTACACTCTATACCCTACACTTTATACCCTACACTCTATACCCTACACTCTACACCGTACACTCTATACACCACACTCTATACCATACACTCTATACCCTACACTCTACACTCTATACCCTACACTCTACACCCTACACTCTATACCCTACACTCTAATCACTACACTCTACACTCTATACCCTACACTCTATACCCTACACTCTACACTCTATACCTTACAATCTACACTCTATTCCCTACACTCTATACCCTACACTCTATTCCCTACACTCTATACCCTACACTCTACACTATATACCCTACACTCTATACCATACACTCTATACCCTACACTCTACACTCTATACCCTACACTCTATACCCTACACTCTTTGCCCTACACTCTATACCCTACACTCTATACCCTAAACTCTATACCCTACACTCTATACCATCACTCTATACCCTACACTCTACACTCTATACCCTACACTCTACACCCTACACTCTATACCCTACACTCTATGCCCTACACTCTATACCCTACACTCTACACCCTACATTCTATACCCTACACTCTACACCCTACACTCTATACCCTACACTCTATACCATACACTCTATACCCTACACTCTACACTCTATACCCTACACTCTACACCCTACACTCTATACCCTACACTCTAATCCCTACACTCTACACTCTATACCCTACACTCTATACCCTACACTCTACACTCTATACCCTACACTCTACACTCTATACCCTACACTCTATACCCTACACTCTATACCCTACACTCTATACCCTACACTCTATACCCTACACTCTACACTCTATACCCTACACTCTATGCCCTACACTCTATACCCTACACTCTACACCCTACACTCTATACCCTACACTCTATACCATACACTCTATACCCTGCACTCTACACTCTATACCCTACACTCTACACCCTACACTCTATACCTTACACTCTAATCCCTACACTCTACACTCTATACCCTACACTCTACACTCTTTACCCAACACTCTATACCCTACACTCTATACCCTACACTCTATACCCTACACTCTACACTCTATACCCTAGGGACTCTATACTCTATACCCGGCACTCTATACCCGGCACTCTATACCCTACACTCTATACCCTACACTCTATACCCTACACTCTACACTATATACCCTACACTCTATACCCTACACTCTATACCCTACACTCTACACTCTATACCCTACACTCTATACCCTACACTCTTTGCCCTACACTCTATACCCTACACTCTATACCCCACATTCTATACCATACACTCCATACCCAACACCCTACACTCTATACCCTACACTCTATACCCTACACTCTATGCCCTACACTCTATACCCTACACTCTACACCCTACACTTTATACCCTACACTCTATACCATACACTCTATACCCTACACTCTACACTCTATACCCTACACTCTACACCCTACACTCTAGACCCTACACTCTAATCCCTACACTCTACACTCTATACCCTACACTCTATACCCTACACTCTACACTCTCTACCTTACACTCTCTACCCTACACTCTATACCCCACACTCTATACCCTACACTCTACACTCTATACCCTACACTCTACACTCTATACCCTACACCCTACACTCTATACCCGGCACTCTATACCCTACACTCTATACCCTACACTCTATACCCTACACTCTACACTATATACCCTACACTCTATACCCTACACTCTATACCCTACACTCTACACTCTATACCCTACACTCTATACCCTACACTCTTTGCCCTACACTCTATACCCTACACTCTATACCCTACACTCTATACCCCACATTCTATACCATACACTCCATACCCAACACCCTACACTCTATACCCTACACTCTATACCCTACACTCTATGCCCTACACTCTATACCCTACACTCTACACCCTACACTCTATACCCTACACTCTATACCATACACTCTATACCCTACACTCTACACTCTATACCCTACACTCTACACCCTACACTCTAGACCCTACACTCTAATCCCTACACTCTACACTCTATACCCTACACTCTATACCCTACACTCTACACTCTCTACCTTACACTCTCTACCCTACACTCTATACCCTACACTCTATACCCTACACTCTACACTCTATACCCTACACTCTACACTCTATACCCTACACTCTATACCCTACACTCTACACCCTACACTCTATACCCTACACTCTATACCCTACACTCTCCACTCTATACCCTACACTCTATACCCTACACTCTATACCCTACACTCTACACTCTATACCCTACACTCTATACCCTACACACTATGCCCTACACTCTATACCCTACACTCTACACCCTACACTCTATACCATACACTCTATACCGTACACTCTATACCCTACACTCTATACCCTACACTCTACACCCTACACTCTATACCTTACACAATACACTCTATACCCTACACTCTATACCCTACACTCTATGCCCTACACTCTATACCCTACACTCTATACCATACACTCTATACCCTACACTCTATACCGTACACTCTATACCCTACACTCTATACCCTACACTCTATACCCTACACTCTACACCCTACACTCTATACCTTACACTCTATACCCTACACTCTATACCCTACACTCTAAACTCTATACCCTACACTCTACACTCTATACCCTAGGGACTCTATACTCTATACCCGGCACTCTATACCCGGCACTCTATACCCTACACTCTATACCCTACACTCTATACCCTACACTCTACACTATATACCCTACACTCTATACCCTACACTCTATACCCTACACTCTACACTCTATACCCTACACTCTATACCCTACACTCTTTGCCCTACACTCTATACCCTACACTCTATACCCTACACTCTATACCCCACATTCTATACCATACACTCCATACCCAACACCCTACACTCTATACCCTACACTCTATACCCTACACTCTATGCCCTACACTCTATACCCTACACTCTACACCCTACACTCTATACCCTACACTCTATACCATACACTCTATACCCTACACTCTACACTCTATACCCTACACTCTACACCCTACACTCTAGACCCTACACTCTAATCCCTACACTCTACACTCTATACCCTACACTCTATACCCTACACTCTACACTCTCTACCTTACACTCTCTACCCTACACTCTATACCCTACACTCTATACCCTACACTCTACACTCTATACCCTACACTCTACACTCTATACCCTACACCCTACACTCTATACCCGGCACTCTATACCCTACACTCTATACCCTACACTCTATACCCTACACTCTACACTATATACCCTACACTCTATACCCTACACTCTATACCCTACACTCTACACTCTATACCCTACACTCTATACCCTACACTCTTTGCCCTACACTCTATACCCTACACTCTATACCCTACACTCTATACCCCACATTCTATACCATACACTCCATACCCAACACCCTACACTCTATACCCTACACTCTATACCCTACACTCTATGCCCTACACTCTATACCCTACACTCTACACCCTACACTCTATACCCTACACTCTATACCATACACTCTATACCCTACACTCTACACTCTATACCCTACACTCTACACCCTACACTCTAGACCCTACACTCTAATCCCTACACTCTACACTCTATACCCTACACTCTATACCCTACACTCTACACTCTCTACCTTACACTCTCTACCCTACACTCTATATCCTACACTCTATACCCTACACTCTACACTCTATACCCTACACTCTACACTCTATACCCTACACTCTATACCCTACACTCTACACCCTACACTCTATACCCTACACTCTATACCCTACACTCTCCACTCTATACCCTACACTCTATACCCTACACTCTATACCCTACACTCTACACTCTATACCCTACACTCTATACCCTACACACTATGCCCTACACTCTATACCCTACACTCTACACCCTACACTCTATACCATACACTCTATACCGTACACTCTATACCCTACACTCTATACCCTACACTCTACACCCTACACTCTATACCTTACACAATACACTCTATACCCTACACTCTATACCCTACACTCTATGCCCTACACTCTATACCCTACACTCTATACCATACACTCTATACCCTACACTCTATACCGTACACTCTATACCCTACACTCTATACCCTACACTCTATACCCTACACTCTACACCCTACACTCTATACCTTACACTCTATACCCTACACTCTATACCCTACACTCTAAACTCTATACCCTACACTCTACACTCTATACCCTACACTCTATACCCTACACTCTATACCCTACACTCTACACTCTACACCCTACACTCTATACCCTACACTCTATACCCTACACTCTACACTCTATACCCTACACTCTATACCCTACACTCTATACCCTACACTCTACACTCTATACCCTACACTCTATACCCTACACTCTATACCCTACACTCTACACTCTACACCCTACACTCTATACCCTACACTCTATACCCTACACTCTACACTCTATACCCTACACTCTATACCCTACACTCTATACCCTACACTCTACACTCTATACCCTACACTCTATACCCTACACTCTATGCCCTACACTCTATACCCTACACTCTATACCCTACACTCTATACCCTACACTCTACACTCTATACCCCACACTCTATTCCCTACACTCTATACCCTACACTCTACACTCTATACCCTACACTCTATACCCTACACTCTATACCCTACACTCTACACTCTATACCCTACACTCTATACCCTACACTCTATGCCCTACACTCTATACCCTACACTTTACACCCTACATTCTATACCCTACACTCTACACCCTACACTCTATACCCTACACTCTATACCATACACTCTATACCCTACACTCTACACTCTATACCCTACACTCTACACCCTACACTCTATACCCTACACTCTAATCCCTACACTCTACACTCTATACCCTACACTCTATACCCTACACTCTACACTCTCTACCCTACACTCTCTACCCTACACTCTATACCCTACACTCTACACTCTATACCCTACACTCTACACTCTATACCCTACACTCTATACCCTACACTCTATACCCTACACTCTATACCCTACACTCTACACTCTATACCCTACACTCTATGCCCTACACTCTATACCCTACACTCTACACCCTACACTCTATACCCTACACTCTATACCATACACTCTATACCCTGCACTCTACACTCTATACCCTACACTCTACACCCTACACTCTATACCTTACACTCTAATCCCTACACTCTACACTCTATACCCTACACTCTACACTCTTTACCCAACACTCTATACCCTACACTCTATACCCTACACTCTATACCCTACACTCTACACTCTATACCCTACACTCTACACTCTATACCCTGCACTCTATACCCTACACTCTATACCCTACACTCTATACCCTACACTCTACACTATATACCCTACACTCTATACCCTACACTCTATACCCTACACTCTACACTCTATACCCTACACTCTATACCCTACACTCTTTGCCCTACACTCTATACCCTACACTCTATACCCTACACTCTATACCCCACACTCTATACCATACACTCCATACCCAACACTCTACACTCTATACCCTACACTCTATACCCTACACTCTATGCCCTACACTCTATACCCTACACTCTACACCCTACACTCTATACCCTACACTCTATACCATACACTCTATACCCTACACTCTACACGCTATACCCTACACTCTACACCCTACACTCTAGACCCTACACTCTAATCCCTACACTCTACACTCTATACCCTACACTCTATACCCTACACTCTACACTCTCTACCTTACACTCTCTACCCTACACTCTATACCCTACACTCTATACCCTACACTCTACACTCTATACCCTACACTCTACACTCTATACCCTACACTCTATACCCTACACTCTACACCCTACACTCTATACCCTACACTCTATACCCTACACTCTCCACTCTATACCCTACACTCTATACCCTACACTCTATACCCTACACTCTACACTCTATACCCTACACTCTATACCCTACACACTATGCCCTACACTCTATACCCTACACTCTACACCCTACACTCTATACCCTACACTCTATACCGTACACTCTATACCCTACACTCTATACCCTACACTCTATACCCTACACTCTACACCCTACACTCTATACCTTACACAATACACTCTATACCCTACACTCTATACCCTACACTCTATGCCCTACACTCTATACCCTACACTCTATACCATACACTCTATACCCTACACTCTATACCGTACACTCTATACCCTACACTCTATACCCTACACTCTATACCCTACACTCTACACCCTACACTCTATACCTTACACTCTATACCCTACACTCTATACCCTACACTCTAAACTCTATACCCTACACTGTACACTCTATACCCTACACTCTATACCCTACACTCTATACCCTACACTCTACACTCTACACCCTACACTCTATACCCTACACTCTATACCCTACACTCTACACTCTATACCCTACACTCTATACCCTACACTGTATACCCTACACTCTACACTCTATACCCTACACTCTATACCCTACACTCTATACCCTACACTCTACACTCTACACCCTACACTCTATACCCTACACTCTATACCCTACACTCTACACTCTATACCCTACACTCTATACCCTACACTCTATACCCTACACTCTACACTCTATACCCTACACTCTATAACCTACACTCTATGCCCTACACTCTATACCCTACACTCTATACCCTACACTCTATACCCTACACTCTACACTCTATACCCTACACTCTATTCCCTACACTCTATACCGTACACTCTACACTCTATACCCTACACTCTATACCCTACACTCTATACCCTACACTATACACTCTATACCCTACACTCTATACCCTACACTCTATGCCCTACACTCTATACCCTACACTCTATACCCTACACTCTATACCCTACACTCTACACTCTATACCCTACACTCTATACCCTACACTCTATACCCTACACTCTACACTCTATACCCTACACTCTATGCCCTACACTCTATACCCTACACTCTATACCCTACACTCTACACTCTATACCCTACACTCTATACCCTACACTCTATACCCTACACTCTAAACTCTATACCCTACACTCTATACCCTACACTCTATGCCCTACACTCTATACCCTACACTCTATACCCTACACTCTATACCCTACACTCTATACCCTACACTCTACACTCTATACCCTACACTCTATACCCTACACTCTATACCCTACACTCTAATCCCTACACTCTACACTCTATACCCTACACTCTATACCCTACACTCTAATCCCTACACTCTACACTCTATACCCTACACTCTATACCCTACACTCTACACTCTATACCTTACACTCTACACTCTATTCCCTACACTCTATACCCTACACTCTATACCCTACACTCTACACTCTATACCCTACACTCTATACCCTACACTCTATGCCCTATACTCTATACCCTACACTCTATACCCTACACTCTATACCCTACACTCTATACCCTACACTCTACACTCTATACCCTACACTCTATACCCTACACTCTATACCCTACACTCTACACTCTATACCCTACACTCTATACCCTACACTCTATGCCCTACACTCTATACCCTACACTCTATACCCTACACTCTACACTCTATACCCTACACTCTATACCCTACACTCTATACCCTACACTCTAATCCCTATACTCTACACTCTATACCCTACACTCTATACCCTACACTCTACACTCTATACCTTACATTCTACACTCTATTCCCTACACTCTATACCCTACACTCTATACCCTACACTCTATACCCTACACTCTATACCCAACACTCTACACCCTACACTCTATACCCTACACTCTATACCATACACTCTATACCCTACACTCTACACTCTATACCCTACACTCTAAACTCTATACCCTACACTCTATACCCTACACTCTATACTCTACACTCTACACTCTATACCCTACACTCTATACCCTACACTCTATACACTACACTCTATACCCTACACTCTATACCCTACACTCTATACCCTACACTCTATACCCTACACTCTACACTCTATGCCCTACACTCTACACTCTATACCCTACACTCTACTCTCTATACCCTACACTCTACACTCTATACCCTACACTCTATACCCTACACTCTATACCCTACACTCTACACTCTATGCCCTACACTCTACACTCTATACCTTACACTCTACACTCTATTCCCTACACTCTATACCCTACAGTCTATACCCTACACTCTATACCCTACACTCTACACTCTCTACCCTACACTCTCTACCCTACACTCTATACCCTACACTCTACACTCTATACCCTACACTCTATACCCTACACTCTATACCCTACACTCTACACTCTATGCCCTACACTCTACACTCTATACCCTACACTCTATACCCTACACTCTATACCCTACACTCTACACTCTATACCCTACACTCTATACCCTACACTCTATGCCCTACACTCTATACCCTACACTCTATACCCTACACTCTATACCCTACACTCTACACTCTATACCCTACACTCTATACCCTACACTCTATACCCTACACTCTACACTCTATACCCTACACTCTATACCCTACACTCTATACCCTACACTCTACACTCTATACCCTACACTCTATAACCTACACTCTATGCCCTACACTCTATACCCTACACTCTATACCCTACACTCTATACCCTACACTCTATACCCTACACTCTACACTATATACCCTACACTCTATACCCTACACTCTATACCCTACACTCTACACTCTATACCCTACACTCTATACCCTACACTCTATGCCCTACACTCTATACCCTACACTCTATACCCTACACTCTATACCCTACACTCTACACTCTATACCCTACACTCTATACCCTACACTCTATACCCTACACTCTAATCCCTACACTCTACACTCTATACCCTACACTGTATACCCTACACTCTACACTCTATACCTTACACTCTACACTCTATTCCCTACACTCTATACCCTACACTCTATACCCTACACTCTATACCCTACACTCTATACCCAACACTCTATACCATACACTCTATACCCTACACTCTACACTCTATACCCTACACTCTAAACTCTATACCCTACACTCTATACCCTACACTCTATACCCTACACTCTACACTCTATACCCTACACTCTACACTCTATACCCTACACTCTATACCCGACACTCTATACCCTACACTCTATACCCTACACTCTACACTCTATACCCTACACTCTATACCCTACACTCTACACTCTATACCCTACACTCTATACCCTACACTCTATGCCCTACACTCTATACCCTACACTCTATACCCTACACTCTATACCCTACACTCTACACTCTATACCCTACATTCTATACCCTACACTCTATACCCTACACTCTACACTCTATACCCTACACTCTATACCCTACACTCTATGCCCTACACTCTATACCCTACACTCTATACCCTACACTCTATACCCTACACTCTACACTCTATACCTTACACTCTACACTCTATTCCCTACACTCTATACCCTACACTCTATACCCTACACTCTATACCCTGCACTCTATACCCAACACTCTATACCATACACTCTATACCCTACACTCTACACTCTATACCCTACACTCTAAACTCTATACCCTACACTCTATACCCTACACTCTATACCCTACACTCTATACCCTACACTCTACACTCTATACCCTACACTCTACACTCTATACCCTACACTCTATACCCTACACTCTATACCCTACACTCTATACCCTACACTCTACACTCTATACCCTACACTCTATACCCTACACTCTACACTCTATACCCTACATTCTATACCCTACACTCTATGCCCTACACTCTATACCCTACACTCTATACCCTACACTCTATACCCTACACTCTACACTCTATACCCTACACTCTACACTCTATACCCTACACTCTATACCCTACACTCTATACACTACACTCTATACCCTACACTCTATACCCTACACTCTACACTCTATACCCTACACTCTATACCCTACACTCTACACTCTATACCCTACACTCTATACCCTACACTCTATGCCCTACACTCTATACCCTACACTCTATACCCTACACTCTATACCCTACACTCTACAATCTATACCCTACATTCTATACCCTACACTCTATACCCTACACTCTACACTCTATACCCTACACTCTATACCCTACACTCTATGCCCTACACTCTATACCCTACACTCTATACCCTACACTCTATACCCTACACTCTACACTGTATACCCTACACTCTATACCCTACACTCTATACCCTACACTCTAATCCCTACACTCTACACTCTATACCCTACACTCTATACCCTACACTCTACACTCTATACCTTACACTCTACACTCTATTCCCTACACTCTATACCCTACACTCTATACCCTACACTCTATACCCAACACTCTATACCATACACTCTATACCCTACACTCTACACTCTATACCCTACACTCTAAACTCTATACCCTACACTCTATACCCTACACTCTATACCCTACACTCTATACCCTACACTCTACACTCTATACCCTACACTCTACACTCTATACCCTACACTCTATACCCTACACTCTATACCCTACACTCTATACCCTACACTCTATACCCTACACTCTACACTCTATACCCTACACTCTATACCCTACACTCTACACTCTATACCCTACACTCTATACCCTACACTCTATACCCTACACTCTACACTCTATACCCTACACTCTATACCCTACACTCTATACCCTACACTCTATACCCTACACTCTATACCCTACACTCTACACTCTATACCCTACACTCTATACCATACACTCTATACCCTACACTCTACACTCTATACCCTACACTCTACACCCTACACTCTATACCCTACACTCTAATCCCTACACTCTACACTCTATACCCTACACTCTATACCCTACACTCTACACTCTATACCTTACACTCTAGACTCTATACCCTACACTCTATACCCTACACTCTATACCCTACACTCTATACCCTACACTCTATACCATACACTCTATACCCTACACTCTACACTCTATACCCTACACTCTACACCCTACACTCTATACCCTACACTCTAATCCCTACACTCTACACTCTATACCCTACACTCTATACCCTACACTCTATACCCTACACTCTACACTCTCTACCCTACACTCTATACCCTGCACTCTATACCCTACACTCTATACCATACACTCTATACCCTACACTCTACACTCTATACCCTACACTCTACACCCTACACTCTATACCCTACACTCTAATCCCTACACTCTACACTCTATACCCTACACTCTATACCCTACACTCTATACCCTACACTCTACACTCTCTACCCTACACTCTATACCCTGCACTCTATACCCTACACTCTATACCCTACACTCTACACTCTATACCCTACACTCTATACCCTACACTCTATACCCTACACTCTATACCCTACACTCTACAATCTATACCCTACATTCTATACCCTACACTCTATACCCTACACTCTACACTCTATACCCTACACTCTATACCCTACACTCTATGCCCTACACTCTATACCCTACACTCTATACCCTACACTCTATACCCTACACTCTACACTCTATACCCTACACTCTATACCCTACACTCTATACCCTACACTCTAATCCCTACACTCTACACTCTATACCCTACACTCTATACCCTACACTCTACACTCTATACCTTACACTCTACACTCTATTCCCTACACTCTATACCCTACACTCTATACCCTACACTCTATACCCAACACTCTATACCATACACTCTATACCCTACACTCTACACTCTATACCCTACACTCTAAACTCTATACCCTACACTCTATACCCTACACTCTATACCCTACACTCTATACCCTACACTCTACACTCTATACCCTACACTCTACACTCTATACCCTACACTCTATACCCTACACTCTATACCCTACACTCTATACCCTACACTCTATACCCTACACTCTACACTCTATACCCTACACTCTATACCCTACACTCTACACTCTATACCCTACACTCTATACCCTACACTCTATACCCTACACTCTACACTCTATACCCTACACTCTATACCCTACACTCTATACCCTACACTCTATACCCTACACTCTATACCCTACACTCTACACTCTATACCCTACACTCTATACCATACACTCTATACCCTACACTCTACACTCTATACCCTACACTCTACACCCTACACTCTATACCCTACACTCTAATCCCTACACTCTACACTCTATACCCTACACTCTATACCCTACACTCTACACTCTATACCTTACACTCTAGACTCTATACCCTACACTCTATACCCTACACTCTATACCCTACACTCTATACCCTACACTCTATACCATACACTCTATACCCTACACTCTACACTCTATACCCTACACTCTACACCCTACACTCTATACCCTACACTCTAATCCCTACACTCTACACTCTATACCCTACACTCTATACCCTACACTCTATACCCTACACTCTACACTCTCTACCCTACACTCTATACCCTGCACTCTATACCCTACACTCTATACCATACACTCTATACCCTACACTCTACACTCTATACCCTACACTCTACACCCTACACTCTATACCCTACACTCTAATCCCTACACTCTACACTCTATACCCTACACTCTATACCCTACACTCTCTACCCTACACTCTACACTCTCTACCCTACACTCTATACCCTGCACTCTATACCCTACACTCTATACCCTACACTCTACACTCTATACCCTACACTCTATACCCTACACTCTATACCCTACACTCTATACCATACACTCTACACTCTATACCCTACACTCTATACCATACACTCTACACCATACACTCTATAGCATACACTCTATACCCTACACTCTACACTCTATACCCTACACTCTATACCCTACACTCTACACCCTGCACTCTATACCCTACACACTATACCCTACACTCTACACTCTATACCCTGCACTCTATACCCTACACTCTATACCCTACACTCTATACCCTACAATCTACACTCTATTCCCTACACTCTATAGCCTACACTCTACAATCTATACCCTACACTCTATACCCTACACTCTATACCCTACAGTCTATACCCTACACTCTATACCCTACACTCTACACTCTATACCTTACACTTTACACTCTATTCCCTACACTCTATACCCTACACTCTATACCCTACACTCTATACCCTACACTCTATACCCTACACTCTACACCCTACACTCTATAACCTACACTCTATACCATACACTCTATACCCTACACTCTACACTCTATACCCTACACTCTACACCCTACACTCTATACCCTACACTCTAATCCCTACACTCTACACTCTATACCCTACACTCTATACCCTACACTCTACACTCTATACCTTACACTCTGCACTCTATTCCCTACACTCTATACCCTACACTCTATACCCTAGACTCTATACCCTACACTCTACACCCTACATTCTATACCCTACACTCTATACCATACACTCTATACCCTACACTCTACACTCTATACCCTACACTCTACACCCTACACTCTATACCCTACACTCTAATCCCTACACTCTACACTCTATACCCTATACTCTATACCCTACACTATATACCCTACACTCTATACCCTACACTCTACACCCTACACTCTATAACCTACACTCTATACCATACACTCTATACCCTACACTCTACACTCTATACCCTACACTCTACACCCTACACTCTATACCCTACACTCTAATCCCTACACTCTACACTCTATACCCTACACTCTATACCATACACTCTACACCATACACTCTATAGCATACACTCTATACCCTACACTCTACACTCTATACCCTACACTCTATACCCTACACTCTACACCCTGCACTCTATACCCTACACACTATACCCTACACTCTACACTCTATACCCTACACTCTATACCCTACACTCTATACCCTACACTCTATACCCTACAATCTACACTCTATACCCTACACTCTATAGCCTACACTCTACAATCTATACCCTACACTCTATACCCTACACTCTATACCCTACAGTCTATACCCTACACTCTATACCCTACACTCTACACTCTATACCTTACACTTTACACTCTATTCCCTGCACTCTATACCCTACACTCTATACCCTACACTCTATACCTTACACTCTATACCCTACACTCTACACCCTACACTCTATAACCTACACTCTATACCATACACTCTATACCCTACACTCTACACTCTATACCCTACACTCTACACCCTACACTCTATACCCTACACTCTAATCCCTACACTCTACACTCTATACCCTACACTCTATACCCTACACTCTACACTCTATACCTTACACTCTGCACTCTATTCCCTACACTCTATACCCTACACTCTATACCCTACACTCTATACCCTACACTCTACACCCTACACTCTATACCCTACACTCTATACCATACACTCTATACCCTACACTCTACACTCTATACCCTACACTCTACACCCTACACTCTATACCCTACACTCTAATCCCTACACTCTACACTCTATACCCTACACTCTATACCCTACACTCTATACCCTACACTCTACACCCTACACTCTATAACCTACACTCTATACCATACACTCTACACTCTATACCCTACACTCTACACCCTACACTCTATACCCTACACTCTAATCCCTACACTCTACACTCTATACCCTACACTCTATACCCTACACTCTACACTCTATACCTTACACTCTGCACTCTATTCCCTACACTCTATACCCTACACTCTATACCCTACACTCTATACCATACACTCTATACCCTACACTCTACACTCTATACCCTACACTCTACACCCTACACTCTATACCCTACACTCTAATCCCTACACTCTACACTCTATACCCTACACTCTATACCCTACACTCTACACCCTACACTCTACACTCTCTACCCTACACTCTATACCCTGCACTCTATACCCTACACTCTACACTCTATACCCTACACTCTACACTCTATACCCTACACTCTATACCCTACACTCTATACCCTACACTCTATACCCTACACTCTATACCCTACACTCTACACTCTATGCCCTACACTCTACACTCTATACCCTACACTCTACACTCTATACCCTACACTCTACACTCCATACCCTACACTCTATACCCTACACTCTATACCCTACACTCTATACCCTACACTCTACACTCTATGCCCTACACTCTACACTCTATACCTTACACTCTGCACTCTATTCCCTACACTCTATACCTTACACTCTATACCCTACACTCTACACCCTACACTCTATACCCTACACTCTATACCATACACTCTATACCCTACACTCTACACTCTATACCCTACACTCTACACCCTACACTCTATACCCTACACTCTAATCCCTACACTCTACACTCTATACCCCACACTCTATACCCTACACTCTGTACCCTACACTCTACACCCTACACTCTATAACCTACACTCTATACCATACACTCTATACCCTACACTCTACACTCTATACCCTACACTCTACACCCTACACTCTATACCCTACACTCTAATCCCTACACTCTACACTCTATACCCTACACTCTATACCATACACTCTACACCATACACTCTATAGCATACACTCTATACCCTACACTCTACACTCTATACCCTACACTCTATACCCTACACTCTACACCCTGCACTCTATACCCTACACACTACACCCTACACTCTACACTCTATACCCTACACTCTATACCCTACACTCTATACCCTACACTCTATACCCTACAATCTACACTCTATACCCTACACTCTATAGCCTACACTCTACAATCTATACCCTACACTCTATACCCTACACTCTATACCCTACAGTCTATACCCTACACTCTATACCCTACACTCTACACTCTATACCTTACACTTTACACTTTATTCCCTACACTCTATACCCTACACTCTATACCCTACACTCTATACCCTACACTCTATACCCTACACTCTACACCCTACACTCTATAACCTACACTCTATACCATACACGCTATACCCTACACTCTACACTCTATACCCTACACTCTACACCCTACACTCTATACCCTACACTCTAATCCCTACACTCTACACTCTATACCCTACACTCTATACCCTACACTCTACACTCTATACCTTACACTCTGCACTCTATTCCCTACACTCTATACCCTACACTCTATACCCTACACTCTATACCCTACACTCTACACCCTACACTCTATACCCTACACTCTATACCATACACTCTATACCCTACACTCTACACTCTATACCCTACACTCTACACCCTACACTCTATACCCTACACTCTAATCCCTACACTCTACACTCTATACCCTACACTCTATACCCTACACTCTATACCCTACACTCTACACTCTCTACCCTACACTCTATACCCTGCACTCTATACCCTACACTCTATACCCTACACTCTACACTCTATATCCTACACTCTACACTCTATACCCTACACTCTATACCCTACACTCTATACCCTACACTCTATACCCTACACTCTATGCCCTACACTCTACACTCTATACCCTACACTCTACACTCTATACCCTACACTCTACACTCTATACCCTACACTCTATACCCTACACTCTATACCCTACACTCTATACCCTACACTCTACACCCTACACTCTATACCCTACACTCTATACCATACACTCTATACCCTACACTCTACACTCTATACCCTACACTCTACACCCTACACTCTATACCCTACACTCTAATCCCTACACTCTACACTCTATACCCTACACTCTATACCCTACACTCTATACCCTACACTCTACACTCTCTACCCTACACTCTATACCCTGCACTCTATACCCTACACTCTATACCCTACACTGTACACTCTATATCCTACACTCTACACTCTATACCCTACACTCTATACCCTACACTCTATACCCTACACTCTATACCCTACACTCTATACCCTACACTCTATGCCCTACACTCTACACTCTATACCCTACACTCTACACTCTATACCCTACACTCTACACTCTATACCCTACACTCTATACCCTACACTCTATACCCTACACTCTATACCCTATACTCTACACTCTATGCCCTACACTCTATACCCTACACTCTATGCCCTACACTCTATACCCTACACTCTATACCCTACACTCTATACCCTACACTCTACACTTTATACCCTACACTCTATACCCTACACTCTACACTCTATACCCTACACTCTATACCCTACACTCTATACCCTACACTCTACACTCTATACCCTACACTCTATACCCTACACTCTATGCCCTACACTCTATACCCTACACTCTATACCCTACACTCTATACCCTACACTCTATACCCTACACTCTATACCCTACACTCTACACTCTATACCCTACACTCTATATCCTACACTCTATGCCCTACACTCTATACCCTACACTCTATACCCTACACTCTACACTCTATACCCTACACTCTATACCCTACACTCTATACCCTACACTCTAATCCCTACACTCTACACTCTATACCCTACACTCTACACTCTATTCCCTACACTCTATACCCTACACTCTATACCCTACACTCTATACCCTACACTCTATACCCAACACTCTACACCCTACACTCTATACCCTACACTCTATACCATACACTCTATACCCTACACTCTACACTCTATACCCTACACTCTACACTCTATACCCTACACTCTATACCCTACACTCTATACCTTACACTCTATACCCTACACTCTACACTCTATACTCTACACTCTACACTCTATACCCTCCACTCTATACCCTACACTCTATACCCTACACTCTATACCCTACACTCTATACCCTACACTCTACACTCTATACCCTACACTCTATACCCTACACTCTACACCCTACACTCTATACCCTACACTCTATGCCCTACACTCTATACCCTACACTCTATAACCTACACTCTGTACCCTACACTCTACACTCTATACCCTACACTCTATACCCTACACTCTATACCCTACACTCTACACTCTATACCCTACACTCTATACCCTACACTCTATACCCTACACTCTATACCCTACACTCTATACCCTACACTCTACACTCTATACCCTACACTCTATACCCTACACTCTACACTCTATACCCTACACTCTATACCCTACACTCTAATCCCTACACTCTACACTCTATACCCTACACTCTATACCCTACACTCTACACTCTATACCCTACACTCTATATCCTACACTATACACTCTATACCATACACTCTATACCCTACACTCTATACCCTACACTCTATACCCTACACTCTACACCCTACACTCTATACCTTACACTCTATACCCTACACTCTATACCCTACACTCTATACCCTACACTCTACACCCTACACTCTATACCCTACACTCTATACCATACACTCTATACCCTACACTCTACACTCTATACCCTACACTCTACATCCTACACTCTATACCCTACACTCTAATCCCGACACTCTACACTCTATACCCTACACTCTATACCCTACACTCTATACCATACACTCTACACTCTCTACCCTACACTCTATACCCTACACTCTATAACATACACTCTATACCCTACACTCTATACCCTACACTCTATACCATACACTCTACACTCTATACCCTACACTCTATACCATACACTCTACACCATACACTCTATAGCATACACTCTATACCCTACACTCTACACTCTATACCCTACACTCTATACCCTACACTCTACACCCTGCACTCTATACCCTACACACTATACCCTACACTCTACACTCTATACCCTACACTCTATACCCTACACTCTATACCCTACACTCTATACCCTACAATCTACACTCTATACCCTACACTCTATAGCCTACACTCTACAATCTATACCCTACACTCTATACCCTACACTCTATACCCTACACTCTATACCCTACACTCTACACTCTATACCTTACACTTTACACTCTATTCCCTACACTCTATACCCTACACTCTATACCCTACACTCTATACCCTACACTCTATACCCTACACTCTACACCCTACACTCTATACCCTACACTCTATACCATACACTCTATACCCTACACTCTACACTCTATACCCTACACTCTACACCCCCCACTCTATACCCTACACTCTAATCCCTACACTCTACACTCTATACCCTACACTCTATACCCTACACTCTACACTCTATACCTTACACTCTACACTCTATACCCTACACTCTATACCCTACACTCTATACCATACACTCTATACCCTACACTCTACACCCTACACTCTATACCCTACACTCTATACCATACACTCTATACCCTACACTCTACACTCTATACCCTACACTCTACACCCTACACTCTATACCCTACACTCTAATCCCTACACTCTACACTCTATACCCTACACTCTATACCCTACACTCTATACCCTACACTCTACACTCTCTACCCTACACTCTATACCCTACACTCTATACCCTACACTCTACACTCTATACCCTACACTCTATACCCTACACTCTATACCCTACACTCTATACCATACACTCTACACTCTATACCCTACACTCTATACCATACACTCTACACCATACACTCTATAGCATACACTCTATACCCTACACTCTACACTCTATACCCTACACTCTATACCCTACACTCTACACCCTGCACTCTATACCCTACACACTATACCCTACACTCTACACTCTATACCCTACACTCTATACCCTACACTCTATACCCTACACTCTATACCCTACAATCTACACTCTATACCCTACACTCTATAGCCTACACTCTACAATCTATACCCTACACTCTATACCCTACACTCTATACCCTACAGTCTATACCCTACACTCTATACCCTACACTCTACACTCTATACCTTACACTTTACACTCTATTCCCTACACTCTATACCCTACACTCTATACCCTACACTCTATACCCTACACTCTATACCCTACACTCTACACCCTACACTCTATAACCTACACTCTATACCATACACTCTATACCCTACACTCTACACTCTATACCCTACACTCTACACCCTACACTCTATACCCTACACTCTAATCCCGACACTCTACACTCTATACCCTACACTCTATACCCTACACTCTATACCATACACTCTAAACTCTCTTCCCTACACTCTATACCCTACACTCTATACCCTACACTCTATACCATACACTCTACACTCTATACCCTACACTCTATACCATACACTCTACACCATACACTCTATAGCATACACTCTATACCCTACACTCTACACTCTATACCCTACACTCTATACCCTACACTCTACACCCTGCACTCTATACCCTACACACTATACCCTACACTCTACACTCTATACCCTACACTCTATACCCTACATTCTATACCCTACACTCTATACCCTACAATCTACACTCTATACCCTACACTCTATAGCCTACACTCTACAATCTATACCCTACACTCTATACCCTACACTCTATACCCTACACTCTATACCCTACACTCTATACCCTACACTTTACAGTCTATACCTTACACTTTACACTCTATTCCCTACACTCTATACCCTACACTCTATACCCTACACTCTATACCCTACACTCTATACCCTACACTCTACACCCTACACTCTATACCCTACACTCTATACCATACACTCTATACCCTACACTCTACACTCTATACCCTACACTCTACACCCTACACTCTATACCCTACACTCTAATCCCTACACTCTACACTCTATACCCTACACTCTATACCCTACACTCTACACTCTATACCTTACACTCTACACTCTATACCCTACACTCTATACCCTACACTCTATACCATACACTCTATACCCTACACTCTACACCCTACACTCTATACCCTACACTCTATACCATACACTCTATACCCTACACTCTACACTCTATACCCTACACTCTACACCCTACACTCTATACCCTACACTCTAATCCCTACACTCTACACTCTATACCCTACACTCTATACCCTACACTCTATACCCTACACTCTACACTCTCTACCCTACACTCTATACCCTGCACTCTATACCCTACACTCTATACCCTACACTCTACACTCTATACCCTACACTCTATACCCTACACTCTATACCCTACACTCTATACCATACACTCTACACTCTATACCCTACACTCTATACCATACACTCTACACCATACACTCTATAGCATACACTCTATACCCTACACTCTACACTCTATACCCTACACTCTATACCCTACACTCTACACCCTGCACACTATACCCTACACACTATACCCTACACTCTACACTCTATACCCTACACTTTATACCCTACACTCTATACCCTACACTCTACACCGTACACTCTATACACCACACTCTATACCATACACTCTATACCCTACACTCTACACTCTATACCCTACACTCTACACCCTACACTCTATACCCTACACTCTAATCACTACACTCTACACTCTATACCCTACACTCTATACCCTACACTCTACACTCTATACCTTACAATCTACACTCTATTCCCTACACTCTATACCCTACACTCTATTCCCTACACTCTATACCCTACACTCTACACTATATACCCTACACTCTATACCATACACTCTATACCCTACACTCTACACTCTATACCCTACACTCTATACCCTACACTCTTTGCCCTACACTCTATACCCTACACTCTATACCCTAAACTCTATACCCTACACTCTACACTCTATACCTTACACTTTACACTCTATTCCCTACACTCTATACCCTACACTCTATACCCTACACTCTATACCCTACACTCTATACCCTACACTCTACACCCTACACTCTATACCCTACACTCTATACCATACACTCTATACCCTACACTCTACACTCTATACCCTACACTCTACACCCTACACTCTATACCCTACACTCTAATCCCTACACTCTACACTCTATACCCTACACTCTATACCCTACACTCTACACTCTATACCTTACACTCTACACTCTATACCCTACACTCTATACCCTACACTCTATACCATACACTCTATACCCTACACTCTACACCCTACACTCTATACCCTACACTCTATACCATACACTCTATACCCTACACTCTACACTCTATACCCTACACTCTACACCCTACACTCTATACCCTACACTCTAATCCCTACACTCTACACTCTATACCCTACACTCTATACCCTACACTCTATACCCTACACTCTACACTCTCTACCCTACACTCTATACCCTGCACTCTATACCCTACACTCTATACCCTACACTCTACACTCTATACCCTACACTCTATACCCTACACTCTATACCCTACACTCTATACCATACACTCTACACTCTATACCCTACACTCTATACCATACACTCTACACCATACACTCTATAGCATACACTCTATACCCTACACTCTACACTCTATACCCTACACTCTATACCCTACACTCTACACCCTGCACACTATACCCTACACACTATACCCTACACTCTACACTCTATACCCTACACTTTATACCCTACACTCTATACCCTACACTCTACACCGTACACTCTATACACCACACTCTATACCATACACTCTATACCCTACACTCTACACTCTATACCCTACACTCTACACCCTACACTCTATACCCTACACTCTAATCACTACACTCTACACTCTATACCCTACACTCTATACCCTACACTCTACACTCTATACCTTACAATCTACACTCTATTCCCTACACTCTATACCCTACACTCTATTCCCTACACTCTATACCCTACACTCTACACTATATACCCTACACTCTATACCATACACTCTATACCCTACACTCTACACTCTATACCCTACACTCTATACCCTACACTCTTTGCCCTACACTCTATACCCTACACTCTATACCCTAAACTCTATACCCTACACTCTATACCATCACTCTATACCCTACACTCTACACTCTATACCCTACACTCTACACCCTACACTCTATACCCTACACTCTATGCCCTACACTCTATACCCTACACTCTACACCCTACATTCTATACCCTACACTCTACACCCTACACTCTATACCCTACACTCTATACCATACACTCTATACCCTACACTCTACACTCTATACCCTACACTCTACACCCTACACTCTATACCCTACACTCTAATCCCTACACTCTACACTCTATACCCTACACTCTATACCCTACACTCTACACTCTATACCCTACACTCTACACTCTATACCCTACACTCTATACCCTACACTCTATACCCTACACTCTATACCCTACACTCTATACCCTACACTCTACACTCTATACCCTACACTCTATGCCCTACACTCTATACCCTACACTCTACACCCTACACTCTATACCCTACACTCTATACCATACACTCTATACCCTGCACTCTACACTCTATACCCTACACTCTACACCCTACACTCTATACCTTACACTCTAATCCCTACACTCTACACTCTATACCCTACACTCTACACTCTTTACCCAACACTCTATACCCTACACTCTATACCCTACACTCTATACCCTACACTCTACACTCTATACCCTAGGGACTCTATACTCTATACCCGGCACTCTATACCCGGCACTCTATACCCTACACTCTATACCCTACACTCTATACCCTACACTCTACACTATATACCCTACACTCTATACCCTACACTCTATACCCTACACTCTACACTCTATACCCTACACTCTATACCCCACATTCTATACCATACACTCCATACCCAACACCCTACACTCTATACCCTACACTCTATACCCTACACTCTATGCCCTACACTCTATACCCTACACTCTACACCCTACACTTTATACCCTACACTCTATACCATACACTCTATACCCTACACTCTACACTCTATACCCTACACTCTACACCCTACACTCTAGACCCTACACTCTAATCCCTACACTCTACACTCTATACCCTACACTCTATACCCTACACTCTACACTCTCTACCTTACACTCTCTACCCTACACTCTATACCCCACACTCTATACCCTACACTCTACACTCTATACCCTACACTCTACACTCTATACCCTACACCCTACACTCTATACCCGGCACTCTATACCCTACACTCTATACCCTACACTCTATACCCTACACTCTACACTATATACCCTACACTCTATACCCTACACTCTATACCCTACACTCTACACTCTATACCCTACACTCTATACCCTACACTCTTTGCCCTACACTCTATACCCTACACTCTATACCCTACACTCTATACCCCACATTCTATACCATACACTCCATACCCAACACCCTACACTCTATACCCTACACTCTATACCCTACACTCTATGCCCTACACTCTATACCCTACACTCTACACCCTACACTCTATACCCTACACTCTATACCATACACTCTATACCCTACACTCTACACTCTATACCCTACACTCTACACCCTACACTCTAGACCCTACACTCTAATCCCTACACTCTACACTCTATACCCTACACTCTATACCCTACACTCTACACTCTCTACCTTACACTCTCTACCCTACACTCTATACCCTACACTCTATACCCTACACTCTACACTCTATACCCTACACTCTACACTCTATACCCTACACTCTATACCCTACACTCTACACCCTACACTCTATACCCTACACTCTATACCCTACACTCTCCACTCTATACCCTACACTCTATACCCTACACTCTATACCCTACACTCTACACTCTATACCCTACACTCTATACCCTACACACTATGCCCTACACTCTATACCCTACACTCTACACCCTACACTCTATACCATACACTCTATACCGTACACTCTATACCCTACACTCTATACCCTACACTCTACACCCTACACTCTATACCTTACACAATACACTCTATACCCTACACTCTATACCCTACACTCTATGCCCTACACTCTATACCCTACACTCTATACCATACACTCTATACCCTACACTCTATACCGTACACTCTATACCCTACACTCTATACCCTACACTCTATACCCTACACTCTACACCCTACACTCTATACCTTACACTCTATACCCTACACTCTATACCCTACACTCTAAACTCTATACCCTACACTCTACACTCTATACCCTAGGGACTCTATACTCTATACCCGGCACTCTATACCCGGCACTCTATACCCTACACTCTATACCCTACACTCTATACCCTACACTCTACACTATATACCCTACACTCTATACCCTACACTCTATACCCTACACTCTACACTCTATACCCTACACTCTATACCCTACACTCTTTGCCCTACACTCTATACCCTACACTCTATACCCTACACTCTATACCCCACATTCTATACCATACACTCCATACCCAACACCCTACACTCTATACCCTACACTCTATACCCTACACTCTATGCCCTACACTCTATACCCTACACTCTACACCCTACACTCTATACCCTACACTCTATACCATACACTCTATACCCTACACTCTACACTCTATACCCTACACTCTACACCCTACACTCTAGACCCTACACTCTAATCCCTACACTCTACACTCTATACCCTACACTCTATACCCTACACTCTACACTCTCTACCTTACACTCTCTACCCTACACTCTATACCCTACACTCTATACCCTACACTCTACACTCTATACCCTACACTCTACACTCTATACCCTACACCCTACACTCTATACCCGGCACTCTATACCCTACACTCTATACCCTACACTCTATACCCTACACTCTACACTATATACCCTACACTCTATACCCTACACTCTATACCCTACACTCTACACTCTATACCCTACACTCTATACCCTACACTCTTTGCCCTACACTCTATACCCTACACTCTATACCCTACACTCTATACCCCACATTCTATACCATACACTCCATACCCAACACCCTACACTCTATACCCTACACTCTATACCCTACACTCTATGCCCTACACTCTATACCCTACACTCTACACCCTACACTCTATACCCTACACTCTATACCATACACTCTATACCCTACACTCTACACTCTATACCCTACACTCTACACCCTACACTCTAGACCCTACACTCTAATCCCTACACTCTACACTCTATACCCTACACTCTATACCCTACACTCTACACTCTCTACCTTACACTCTCTACCCTACACTCTATATCCTACACTCTATACCCTACACTCTACACTCTATACCCTACACTCTACACTCTATACCCTACACTCTATACCCTACACTCTACACCCTACACTCTATACCCTACACTCTATACCCTACACTCTCCACTCTATACCCTACACTCTATACCCTACACTCTATACCCTACACTCTACACTCTATACCCTACACTCTATACCCTACACACTATGCCCTACACTCTATACCCTACACTCTACACCCTACACTCTATACCATACACTCTATACCGTACACTCTATACCCTACACTCTATACCCTACACTCTACACCCTACACTCTATACCTTACACAATACACTCTATACCCTACACTCTATACCCTACACTCTATGCCCTACACTCTATACCCTACACTCTATACCATACACTCTATACCCTACACTCTATACCGTACACTCTATACCCTACACTCTATACCCTACACTCTATACCCTACACTCTACACCCTACACTCTATACCTTACACTCTATACCCTACACTCTATACCCTACACTCTAAACTCTATACCCTACACTCTACACTCTATACCCTACACTCTATACCCTACACTCTATACCCTACACTCTACACTCTACACCCTACACTCTATACCCTACACTCTATACCCTACACTCTACACTCTATACCCTACACTCTATACCCTACACTCTATACCCTACACTCTACACTCTATACCCTACACTCTATACCCTACACTCTATACCCTACACTCTACACTCTACACCCTACACTCTATACCCTACACTCTATACCCTACACTCTACACTCTATACCCTACACTCTATACCCTACACTCTACACTCTATACCCTACACTCTATACCCTACACTCTATGCCCTACACTCTATACCCTACACTCTATACCTTACACTCTATACCCTACACTCTACACTCTATACCCTACACTCTATTCCCTACACTCTATACCCTACACTCTACACTCTATACCCTACACTCTATACCCTACACTCTATACCCTACACTCTACACTCTATACCCTACACTCTATACCCTACACTCTATGCCCTACACTCTATACCCTACACTTTACACCCTACATTCTATACCCTACACTCTACACCCTACACTCTATACCCTACACTCTATACCATACACTCTATACCCTACACTCTACACTCTATACCCTACACTCTACACCCTACACTCTATACCCTACACTCTAATCCCTACACTCTACACTCTATACCCTACACTCTATACCCTACACTCTACACTCTCTACCCTACACTCTCTACCCTACACTCTATACCCTACACTCTACACTCTATACCCTACACTCTACACTCTATACCCTACACTCTATACCCTACACTCTATACCCTACACTCTATACCCTACACTCTACACTCTATACCCTACACTCTATGCCCTACACTCTATACCCTACACTCTACACCCTACACTCTATACCCTACACTCTATACCATACACTCTATACCCTGCACTCTACACTCTATACCCTACACTCTACACCCTACACTCTATACCTTACACTCTAATCCCTACACTCTACACTCTATACCCTACACTCTACACTCTTTACCCAACACTCTATACCCTACACTCTATACCCTGCACTCTATACCCTACACTCTATACCCTACACTCTATACCCTACACTCTACACTATATACCCTACACTCTATACCCTACACTCTATACCCTACACTCTACACTCTATACCCTACACTCTATACCCTACACTCTTTGCCCTACACTCTATACCCTACACTCTATACCCTACACTCTATACCCCACACTCTATACCATACACTCCATACCCAACACTCTACACTCTATACCCTACACTCTATACCCTACACTCTATGCCCTACACTCTATACCCTACACTCTACACCCTACACTCTATACCCTACACTCTATACCATACACTCTATACCCTACACTCTACACGCTATACCCTACACTCTACACCCTACACTCTAGACCCTACACTCTAATCCCTACACTCTACACTCTATACCCTACACTCTATACCCTACACTCTACACTCTCTACCTTACACTCTCTACCCTACACTCTATACCCTACACTCTATACCCTACACTCTACACTCTATACCCTACACTCTACACTCTATACCCTACACTCTATACCCTACACTCTACACCCTACACTCTATACCCTACACTCTATACCCTACACTCTCCACTCTATACCCTACACTCTATACCCTACACTCTATACCCTACACTCTACACTCTATACCCTACACTCTATACCCTACACACTATGCCCTACACTCTATACCCTACACTCTACACCCTACACTCTATACCCTACACTCTATACCGTACACTCTATACCCTACACTCTATACCCTACACTCTATACCCTACACTCTACACCCTACACTCTATACCTTACACAATACACTCTATACCCTACACTCTATACCCTACACTCTATGCCCTACACTCTATACCCTACACTCTATACCATACACTCTATACCCTACACTCTATACCGTACACTCTATACCCTACACTCTATACCCTACACTCTATACCCTACACTCTACACCCTACACTCTATACCTTACACTCTATACCCTACACTCTATACCCTACACTCTAAACTCTATACCCTACACTGTACACTCTATACCCTACACTCTATACCCTACACTCTATACCCTACACTCTACACTCTACACCCTACACTCTATACCCTACACTCTATACCCTACACTCTACACTCTATACCCTACACTCTATACCCTACACTCTATACCCTACACTCTACACTCTATACCCTGCACTCTATACCCTACACTCTATACCCTACACTCTACACTCTACACCCTACACTCTATACCCTACACTCTATACCCTACACTCTACACTCTATACCCTACACTCTATACCCTACACTCTATACCCTACACTCTACACTCTATACCCTACACTCTATACCCTACACTCTATGCCCTACACTCTATACCCTACACTCTATACCCTACACTCTATACCCTACACTCTACACTCTATACCCTACACTCTATTCCCTACACTCTATACCGTACACTCTACACTCTATACCCTACACTCTATACCCTACACTCTATACCCTACACTATACACTCTATACCCTACACTCTATACCCTACACTCTATGCCCTACACTCTATACCCTACACTCTATACCCTACACTCTATACCCTACACTCTACACTCTATACCCTACACTCTATACCCTACACTCTATACCCTACACTCTACACTCTATACCCTACACTCTATGCCCTACACTCTATACCCTACACTCTATACCCTACACTCTACACTCTATACCCTACACTCTATACCCTACACTCTATACCCTACACTCTAAACTCTATACCCTACACTCTATACCCTACACTCTATGCCCTACACTCTATACCCTACACTCTATACCCTACACTCTATACCCTACACTCTATACCCTACACTCTACACTCTATACCCTACACTCTATACCCTACACTCTATACCCTACACTCTAATCCCTACACTCTACACTCTATACCCTACACTCTATACCCTACACTCTAATCCCTACACTCTACACTCTATACCCTACACTCTATACCCTACACTCTACACTCTATACCTTACACTCTACACTCTATTCCCTACACTCTATACCCTACACTCTATACCCTACACTCTACACTCTATACCCTACACTCTATACCCTACACTCTATGCCCTATACTCTATACCCTACACTCTATACCCTACACTCTATACCCTACACTCTATACCCTACACTCTACACTCTATACCCTACACTCTATACCCTACACTCTATACCCTACACTCTACACTCTATACCCTACACTCTATACCCTACACTCTATGCCCTACACTCTATACCCTACACTCTATACCCTACACTCTACACTCTATACCCTACACTCTATACCCTACACTCTATACCCTACACTCTAATCCCTATACTCTACACTCTATACCCTACACTCTATACCCTACACTCTACACTCTATACCTTACATTCTACACTCTATTCCCTACACTCTATACCCTACACTCTATACCCTACACTCTATACCCTACACTCTATACCCAACACTCTACACCCTACACTCTATACCCTACACTCTATACCATACACTCTATACCCTACACTCTACACTCTATACCCTACACTCTAAACTCTATACCCTACACTCTATACCCTACACTCTATACTCTACACTCTACACTCTATACCCTACACTCTATACCCTACACTCTATACACTACACTCTATACCCTACACTCTATACCCTACACTCTATACCCTACACTCTATACCCTACACTCTACACTCTATGCCCTACACTCTACACTCTATACCCTACACTCTACTCTCTATACCCTACACTCTACACTCTATACCCTACACTCTATACCCTACACTCTATACCCTACACTCTACACTCTATGCCCTACACTCTACACTCTATACCTTACACTCTACACTCTATTCCCTACACTCTATACCCTACAGTCTATACCCTACACTCTATACCCTACACTCTACACTCTCTACCCTACACTCTCTACCCTACACTCTATACCCTACACTCTACACTCTATACCCTACACTCTACACTCTATACCCTACACTCTATACCCTACACTCTATACCCTACACTCTACACTCTATGCCCTACACTCTACACTCTATACCCTACACTCTATACCCTACACTCTATACCCTACACTCTACACTCTATACCCTACACTCTATACCCTACACTCTATGCCCTACACTCTATACCCTACACTCTATACCCTACACTCTATACCCTACACTCTACACTCTATACCCTACACTCTATACCCTACACTCTATACCCTACACTCTACACTCTATACCCTACACTCTATACCCTACACTCTATACCCTACACTCTACACTCTATACCCTACACTCTATAACCTACACTCTATGCCCTACACTCTATACCCTACACTCTATACCCTACACTCTATACCCTACACTCTATACCCTACACTCTACACTATATACCCTACACTCTATACCCTACACTCTATACCCTACACTCTACACTCTATACCCTACACTCTATACCCTACACTCTATGCCCTACACTCTATACCCTACACTCTATACCCTACACTCTATACCCTACACTCTACACTCTATACCCTACACTCTATACCCTACACTCTATACCCTACACTCTAATCCCTACACTCTACACTCTATACCCTACACTCTATACCCTACACTCTACACTCTATACCTTACACTCTACACTCTATTCCCTACACTCTATACCCTACACTCTATACCCTACACTCTATACCCTACACTCTATACCCAACACTCTATACCATACACTCTATACCCTACACTCTACACTCTATACCCTACACTCTAAACTCTATACCCTACACTCTATACCCTACACTCTATACCCTACACTCTACACTCTATACCCTACACTCTACACTCTATACCCTACACTCTATACCCTACACTCTATACCCTACACTCTATACCCTACACTCTACACTCTATACCCTACACTCTATACCCTACACTCTACACTCTATACCCTACACTCTATACCCTACACTCTATGCCCTACACTCTATACCCTACACTCTATACCCTACACTCTATACCCTACACTCTACACTCTATACCCTACATTCTATACCCTACACTCTATACCCTACACTCTACACTCTATACCCTACACTCTATACCCTACACTCTATGCCCTACACTCTATACCCTACACTCTATACCCTACACTCTATACCCTACACTCTACACTCTATACCTTACACTCTACACTCTATTCCCTACACTCTATACCCTACACTCTATACCCTACACTCTATACCCTGCACTCTATACCCAACACTCTATACCATACACTCTATACCCTACACTCTACACTCTATACCCTACACTCTAAACTCTATACCCTACACTCTATACCCTACACTCTATACCCTACACTCTATACCCTACACTCTACACTCTATACCCTACACTCTACACTCTATACCCTACACTCTATACCCTACACTCTATACCCTACACTCTATACCCTACACTCTACACTCTATACCCTACACTCTATACCCTACACTCTACACTCTATACCCTACATTCTATACCCTACACTCTATGCCCTACACTCTATACCCTACACTCTATACCCTACACTCTATACCCTACACTCTACACTCTATACCCTACACTCTACACTCTATACCCTACACTCTATACCCTACACTCTATACACTACACTCTATACCCTACACTCTATACCCTACACTCTACACTCTATACCCTACACTCTATACCCTACACTCTACACTCTATACCCTACACTCTATACCCTACACTCTATGCCCTACACTCTATACCCTACACTCTATACCCTACACTCTATACCCTACACTCTACAATCTATACCCTACATTCTATACCCTACACTCTATACCCTACACTCTACACTCTATACCCTACACTCTATACCCTACACTCTATGCCCTACACTCTATACCCTACACTCTATACCCTACACTCTATACCCTACACTCTACACTCTATACCCTACACTCTATACCCTACACTCTATACCCTACACTCTAATCCCTACACTCTACACTCTATACCCTACACTCTATACCCTACACTCTACACTCTATACCTTACACTCTACACTCTATACCCTACACTCTATACCCTACACTCTATACCCTACACTCTATACCCAACACTCTATACCATACACTCTATACCCTACACTCTACACTCTATACCCTACACTCTAAACTCTATACCCTACACTCTATACCCTACACTCTATACCCTACACTCTATACCCTACACTCTACACTCTATACCCTACACTCTACACTCTATACCCTACACTCTATACCCTACACTCTATACCCTACACTCTATACCCTACACTCTATACCCTACACTCTACACTCTATACCCTACACTCTATACCCTACACTCTACACTCTATACCCTACACTCTATACCCTACACTCTATACCCTACACTCTACACTCTATACCCTACACTCTATACCCTACACTCTATACCCTACACTCTATACCCTACACTCTATACCCTACACTCTACACTCTATACCCTACACTCTATACCATACACTCTATACCCTACACTCTACACTCTATACCCTACACTCTACACCCTACACTCTATACCCTACACTCTAATCCCTACACTCTACACTCTATACCCTACACTCTATACCCTACACTCTACACTCTATACCTTACACTCTAGACTCTATACCCTACACTCTATACCCTACACTCTATACCCTACACTCTATACCCTACACTCTATACCATACACTCTATACCCTACACTCTACACTCTATACCCTACACTCTACACTCTACACTCTATACCCTACACTCTAATCCCTACACTCTACACTCTATACCCTACACTCTATACCCTACACTCTATACCCTACACTCTACACTCTCTACCCTACACTCTATACCCTGCACTCTATACCCTACACTCTATACCATACACTCTATACCCTACACTCTACACTCTATACCCTACACTCTACACCCTACACTCTATACCCTACACTCTAATCCCTACACTCTACACTCTATACCCTACACTCTATACCCTACACTCTATACCCTACACTCTACACTCTCTACCCTACACTCTATACCCTGCACTCTATACCCTACACTCTATACCCTACACTCTACACTCTATACCCTACACTCTATACCCTACACTCTATACCCTACACTCTATACCATACACTCTACACTCTATACCCTACACTCTATACCATACACTCTACACCATACACTCTATAGCATACACTCTATACCCTACACTCTACACTCTATACCCTACACTCTATACCCTACACTCTACACCCTGCACTCTATACCCTACACACTATACCCTACACTCTACACTCTATACCCTGCACTCTATACCCTACACTCTATACCCTACACTCTATACCCTACAATCTACACTCTATTCCCTACACTCTATAGCCTACACTCTACAATCTATACCCTACACTCTATACCCTACACTCTATACCCTACAGTCTATACCCTACACTCTATACCCTACACTCTACACTCTATACCTTACACTTTACACTCTATTCCCTACACTCTATACCCTACACTCTATACCCTACACTCTATACCCTACACTCTATACCCTACACTCTACACCCTACACTCTATAACCTACACTCTATACCATACACTCTATACCCTACACTCTACACTCTATACCCTACACTCTACACCCTACACTCTATACCCTACACTCTAATCCCTACACTCTACACTCTATACCCTACACTCTATACCCTACACTCTACACTCTATACCTTACACTCTGCACTCTATTCCCTACACTCTATACCCTACACTCTATACCCTAGACTCTATACCCTACACTCTACACCCTACATTCTATACCCTACACTCTATACCATACACTCTATACCCTACACTCTACACTCTATACCCTACACTCTACACCCTACACTCTATACCCTACACTCTAATCCCTACACTCTACACTCTATACCCTATACTCTATACCCTACACTATATACCCTACACTCTATACCCTACACTCTACACCCTACACTCTATAACCTACACTCTATACCATACACTCTATACCCTACACTCTACACTCTATACCCTACACTCTACACCCTACACTCTATACCCTACACTCTAATCCCTACACTCTACACTCTATACCCTACACTCTATACCATACACTCTACACCATACACTCTATAGCATACACTCTATACCCTACACTCTACACTCTATACCCTACACTCTATACCCTACACTCTACACCCTGCACTCTATACCCTACACACTATACCCTACACTCTACACTCTATACCCTACACTCTATACCCTACACTCTATACCCTACACTCTATACCCTACAATCTACACTCTATACCCTACACTCTATAGCCTACACTCTACAATCTATACCCTACACTCTATACCCTACACTCTATACCCTACAGTCTATACCCTACACTCTATACCCTACACTCTACACTCTATACCTTACACTTTACACTCTATTCCCTGCACTCTATACCCTACACTCTATACCCTACACTCTATACCTTACACTCTATACCCTACACTCTACACCCTACACTCTATAACCTACACTCTATACCATACACTCTATACCCTACACTCTACACTCTATACCCTACACTCTACACCCTACACTCTATACCCTACACTCTAATCCCTACACTCTACACTCTATACCCTACACTCTATACCCTACACTCTACACTCTATACCTTACACTCTGCACTCTATTCCCTACACTCTATACCCTACACTCTATACCCTACACTCTATACCCTACACTCTACACCCTACACTCTATACCCTACACTCTATACCATACACTCTATACCCTACACTCTACACTCTATACCCTACACTCTACACCCTACACTCTATACCCTACACTCTAATCCCTACACTCTACACTCTATACCCTACACTCTATACCCTACACTCTATACCCTACACTCTACACCCTACACTCTATAACCTACACTCTATACCATACACTCTACACTCTATACCCTACACTCTACACCCTACACTCTATACCCTACACTCTAATCCCTACACTCTACACTCTATACCCTACACTCTATACCCTACACTCTACACTCTATACCTTACACTCTGCACTCTATTCCCTACACTCTATACCCTACACTCTATACCCTACACTCTATACCATACACTCTATACCCTACACTCTACACTCTATACCCTACACTCTACACCCTACACTCTATACCCTACACTCTAATCCCTACACTCTACACTCTATACCCTACACTCTATACCCTACACTCTACACCCTACACTCTACACTCTCTACCCTACACTCTATACCCTGCACTCTATACCCTACACTCTACACTCTATACCCTACACTCTACACTCTATACCCTACACTCTATACCCTACACTCTATACCCTACACTCTATACCCTACACTCTATACCCTACACTCTACACTCTATGCCCTACACTCTACACTCTATACCCTACACTCTACACTCTATACCCTACACTCTACACTCCATACCCTACACTCTATACCCTACACTCTATACCCTACACTCTATACCCTACACTCTACACTCTATGCCCTACACTCTACACTCTATACCTTACACTCTGCACTCTATTCCCTACACTCTATACCCTACACTCTATACCCTACACTCTACACCCTACACTCTATACCCTACACTCTATACCATACACTCTATACCCTACACTCTACACTCTATACCCTACACTCTACACCCTACACTCTATACCCTACACTCTAATCCCTACACTCTACACTCTATACCCTACACTCTATACCCTACACTCTGTACCCTACACTCTACACCCTACACTCTATAACCTACACTCTATACCATACACTCTATACCCTACACTCTACACTCTATACCCTACACTCTACACCCTACACTCTATACCCTACACTCTAATCCCTACACTCTACACTCTATACCCTACACTTTATACCATACACTCTACACCATACACTCTATAGCATACACTCTATACCCTACACTCTACACTCTATACCCTACACTCTATACCCTACACTCTACACCCTGCACTCTATACCCTACACACTACACCCTACACTCTACACTCTATACCCTACACTCTATACCCTACACTCTATACCCTACACTCTATACCCTACAATCTACACTCTATACCCTACACTCTATAGCCTACACTCTACAATCTATACCCTACACTCTATACCCTACACTCTATACCCTACAGTCTATACCCTACACTCTATACCCTACACTCTACACTCTATACCTTACACTTTACACTTTATTCCCTACACTCTATACCCTACACTCTATACCCTACACTCTATACCCTACACTCTATACCCTACACTCTACACCCTACACTCTATAACCTACACTCTATACCATACACGCTATACCCTACACTCTACACTCTATACCCTACACTCTACACCCTACACTCTATACCCTACACTCTAATCCCTACACTCTACACTCTATACCCTACACTCTATACCCTACACTCTACACTCTATACCTTACACTCTGCACTCTATTCCCTACACTCTATACCCTACACTCTATACCCTACACTCTATACCCTACACTCTACACCCTACACTCTATACCCTACACTCTATACCATACACTCTATACCCTACACTCTACACTCTATACCCTACACTCTACACCCTACACTCTATACCCTACACTCTAATCCCTACACTCTACACTCTATACCCTACACTCTATACCCTACACTCTATACCCTACACTCTACACTCTCTACCCTACACTCTATACCCTGCACTCTATACCCTACACTCTATACCCTACACTCTACACTCTATATCCTACACTCTACACTCTATACCCTACACTCTATACCCTACACTCTATACCCTACACTCTATACCCTACACTCTATGCCCTACACTCTACACTCTATACCCTACACTCTACACTCTATACCCTACACTCTACACTCTATACCCTACACTCTATACCCTACACTCTATACCCTACACTCTATACCCTACACTCTACACCCTACACTCTATACCCTACACTCTATACCATACACTCTATACCCTACACTCTACACTCTATACCCTACACTCTACACCCTACACTCTATACCCTACACTCTAATCCCTACACTCTACACTCTATACCCTACACTCTATACCCTACACTCTATACCCTACACTCTACACTCTCTACCCTACACTCTATACCCTGCACTCTATACCCTACACTCTATACCCTACACTGTACACTCTATATCCTACACTCTACACTCTATACCCTACACTCTATACCCTACACTCTATACCCTACACTCTATACCCTACACTCTATACCCTACACTCTATGCCCTACACTCTACACTCTATACCCTACACTCTACACTCTATACCCTACACTCTACACTCTATACCCTACACTCTATACCCTACACTCTATACCCTACACTCTATACCCTACACTCTACACTCTATGCCCTACACTCTATACCCTACACTCTATGCCCTACACTCTATACCCTACACTCTATACCCTACACTCTATACCCTACACTCTACACTTTATACCCTACACTCTATACCCTACACTCTACACTCTATACCCTACACTCTATACCCTACACTCTATACCCTACACTCTACACTCTATACCCTACACTCTATACCCTACACTCTATGCCCTACACTCTATACCCTACACTCTATACCCTACACTCTATACCCTACACTCTATACCCTACACTCTATACCCTACACTCTATACCCTACACTCTACACTCTATACCCTACACTCTATATCCTACACTCTATGCCCTACACTCTATACCCTACACTCTATACCCTACACTCTATACCCTACACTCTACACTCTATACCCTACACTCTATACCCTACACTCTATACCCTACACTCTAATCCCTACACTCTACACTCTATACCCTACACTCTACACTCTATTCCCTACACTCTATACCCTACACTCTATACCCTACACTCTATACCCTACACTCTATACCCAACACTCTACACCCTACACTCTATACCCTACACTCTATACCATACACTCTATACCCTACACTCTACACTCTATACCCTACACTCTACACTCTATACCCTACACTCTATACCCTACACTCTATACCTTACACTCTATACCCTACACTCTACACTCTATACTCTACACTCTACACTCTATACCCTCCACTCTATACCCTACACTCTATACCCTACACTCTATACCCTACACTCTATACCCTACACTCTACACTCTATACCCTACACTCTATACCCTACACTCTACACCCTACACTCTATACCCTACACTCTATGCCCTACACTCTATACCCTACACTCTATAACCTACACTCTATACCCTACACTCTACACTCTATACCCTACACTCTATACCCTACACTCTATACCCTACACTCTACACTCTATACCCTACACTCTATACCCTACACTCTATACCCTACACTCTATACCCTACACTCTATACCCTACACTCTACACTCTATACCCTACACTCTATACCCTACACTCTACACTCTATACCCTACACTCTATACCCTACACTCTAATCCCTACACTCTACACTCTATACCCTACACTCTATACCCTACACTCTACACTCTATACCCTACACTCTATATCCTACACTATACACTCTATACCATACACTCTATACCCTACACTCTATACCCTACACTCTATACCCTACACTCTACACCCTACACTCTATACCTTACACTCTATACCCTACACTCTATACCCTACACTCTATACCCTACACTCTACACCCTACACTCTATACCCTACACTCTATACCATACACTCTATACCCTACACTCTACACTCTATACCCTACACTCTACATCCTACACTCTATACCCTACACTCTAATCCCGACACTCTACACTCTATACCCTACACTCTATACCCTACACTCTATACCATACACTCTACACTCTCTACCCTACACTCTATACCCTACACTCTATAACATACACTCTATACCCTACACTCTATACCCTACACTCTATACCATACACTCTACACTCTATACCCTACACTCTATACCATACACTCTACACCATACACTCTATAGCATACACTCTATACCCTACACTCTACACTCTATACCCTACACTCTATACCCTACACTCTACACCCTGCACTCTATACCCTACACACTATACCCTACACTCTACACTCTATACCCTACACTCTATACCCTACACTCTATACCCTACACTCTATACCCTACAATCTACACTCTATACCCTACACTCTATAGCCTACACTCTACAATCTATACCCTACACTCTATACCCTACACTCTATACCCTACACTCTATACCCTACACTCTACACTCTATACCTTACACTTTACACTCTATTCCCTACACTCTATACCCTACACTCTATACCCTACACTCTATACCCTACACTCTATACCCTACACTCTACACCCTACACTCTATACCCTACACTCTATACCATACACTCTATACCCTACACTCTACACTCTATACCCTACACTCTACACCCTACACTCTATACCCTACACTCTAATCCCTACACTCTACACTCTATACCCTACACTCTATACCCTACACTCTACACTCTATACCTTACACTCTACACTCTATACCCTACACTCTATACCCTACACTCTATACCATACACTCTATACCCTACACTCTACACCCTACACTCTATACCCTACACTCTATACCATACACTCTATACCCTACACTCTACACTCTATACCCTACACTCTACACCCTACACTCTATACCCTACACTCTAATCCCTACACTCTACACTCTATACCCTACACTCTATACCCTACACTCTATACCCTACACTCTACACTCTCTACCCTACACTCTATACCCTACACTCTATACCCTACACTCTACACTCTATACCCTACACTCTATACCCTACACTCTATACCCTACACTCTATACCATACACTCTACACTCTATACCCTACACTCTATACCATACACTCTACACCATACACTCTATAGCATACACTCTATACCCTACACTCTACACTCTATACCCTACACTCTATACCCTACACTCTACACCCTGCACTCTATACCCTACACACTATACCCTACACTCTACACTCTATACCCTACACTCTATACCCTACACTCTATACCCTACACTCTATACCCTACAATCTACACTCTATACCCTACACTCTATAGCCTACACTCTACAATCTATACCCTACACTCTATACCCTACACTCTATACCCTACAGTCTATACCCTACACTCTATACCCTACACTCTACACTCTATACCTTACACTTTACACTCTATTCCCTACACTCTATACCCTACACTCTATACCCTACACTCTATACCCTACACTCTATACCCTACACTCTACACCCTACACTCTATAACCTACACTCTATACCATACACTCTATACCCTACACTCTACACTCTATACCCTACACTCTACACCCTACACTCTATACCCTACACTCTAATCCCTACACTCTACACTCTATACCCTACACTCTATACCCTACACTCTATACCATACACTCTAAACTCTCTACCCTACACTCTATACCCTACACTCTATACCCTACACTCTATACCATACACTCTACACTCTATACCCTACACTCTATACCATACACTCTACACCATACACTCTATAGCATACACTCTATACCCTACACTCTACACTCTATACCCTACACTCTATACCCTACACTCTACACCCTGCACTCTATACCCTACACACTATACCCTACACTCTACACTCTATACCCTACACTCTATACCCTACATTCTATACCCTACACTCTATACCCTACAATCTACACTCTATACCCTACACTCTATAGCCTACACTCTACAATCTATACCCTACACTCTATACCCTACACTCTATACCCTACACTCTATACCCTACACTCTATACCCTACACTCTACACTCTATACCTTACACTTTACACTCTATTCCCTACACTCTATACCCTACACTCTATACCCTACACTCTATACCCTACACTCTATACCCTACACTCTACACCCTACACTCTATACCCTACACTCTATACCATACACTCTATACCCTACACTCTACACTCTATACCCTACACTCTACACCCTACACTCTATACCCTACACTCTAATCCCTACACTCTACACTCTATACCCTACACTCTATACCCTACACTCTACACTCTATACCTTACACTCTACACTCTATACCCTACACTCTATACCCTACACTCTATACCATACACTCTATACCCTACACTCTACACCCTACACTCTATACCCTACACTCTATACCATACACTCTATACCCTACACTCTACACTCTATACCCTACACTCTACACCCTACACTCTATACCCTACACTCTAATCCCTACACTCTACACTCTATACCCTACACTCTATACCCTACACTCTATACCCTACACTCTACACTCTCTACCCTACACTCTATACCCTGCACTCTATACCCTACACTCTATACCCTACACTCTACACTCTATACCCTACACTCTATACCCTACACTCTATACCCTACACTCTATACCATACACTCTACACTCTATACCCTACACTCTATACCATACACTCTACACCATACACTCTATAGCATACACTCTATACCCTACACTCTACACTCTATACCCTACACTCTATACCCTACACTCTACACCCTGCACACTATACCCTACACACTATACCCTACACTCTACACTCTATACCCTACACTCTATACCCTACACTCTATACCCTACACTCTATACCCTACAATCTACACTCTATACCCTACACTCTATAGCCTACACTCTACAATCTATACCCTACACTCTATACCCTACACTCTATACCCTACAGTCTATACCCTACACTCTATACCCTACACTCTACACTCTATACCTTACACTTTACACTCTATTCCCTACACTCTATACCCTACACTCTATACCCTACACTCTATACCCTACACTCTACACCCTACACTCTATAACCTACACTCTATACCATACACTCTATACCCTACACTCTACACTCTATACCCTACACTCTACACCCTACACTCTATACCCTACAGTCTAATCCCTACACTCTACACTCTATACCCTACACTCTATACCCTACACTCTACACTCTATACCTTACACTCTGCACTCTATTCCCTACACTCTATACCCTACACTCTATACACTACACTCTATACCCTACACTCTACACCCTACACTCTATACCCTACACTCTATACCATACACTCTATACCCTACACTCTACACTCTATACCCTACACTCTACACCCTACACTCTATACCCTACACTCTAATCCCTACACTCTACACTCTATACCCTACACTCTATACCCTACACTCTATACCCTACACTCTATACCCTACACTCTACACCCTACACTCTATAACCTACACTCTATACCATACACTCTATACCCTACACTCTACACTCTATACCCTACACTCTACACCCTTCACTCTATACCCTACACTCTAATCCCTACACTCTACACTCTATACCCTACACTCTATACCATACACTCTACACCATAAACTCTATAGCATACACTCTATACCCTACACTCTACACTCTATACCCTACACTCTATACCCTACACTCTACACCCTGCACTCTATACCCTACACACTATACCCTACACTCTACACTCTATACCCTACACTCTATACCCTACACTCTATACCCTACACTCTATACCCTACAATCTACACTCTATACCCTACACTCTATAGCCTACACTCTACATTCTATACCCTACACTCTATACCCTACACTCTATACCCTACAGTCTATACCCTACACTCTATACCCTACACTCTACACTCTATACCTTACACTTTACACTCTATTCCCTACACTCTATACCCTACACTCTATACCCTACACTCTATACCCTACACTCTACACCCTACACTCTATAACCTACACTCTATACCATACACTCTATACCCTACACTCTACACTCTATACCCTACACTGTACACCCTACACTCTATACCCTACACTCTAATCCCTACACTCTACACTCTATACCCTACACTCTATACCCTACACTCTACACTCTATACCTTACACTCTGCACTCTATTCCCTACACTCTATACCCTACACTCTATACCCTACACTCTATACCCTACACTCTACACCCTACACTCTATACCCTACACTCTATACCATACACTCTATACCCTACACTCTACACTTTATACCCTACACTCTGCACCCTACACTCTATACCCTACACTCTAATCCCTACACTCTACACCCTACACTCTATAACCTACACTCTATACCATACACTCTATACCCTACACTCTACACTCTATACCCTACACTCTACACCCTACACTCTATACCCTACACTCTAATCCCTACACTCTACACTCTATACCCTACACTCTATACCCTACACTCTACACTCTATACCTTACACTCTGCACTCTATTCCCTACACTCTATACCCTACACTCTATACCCTACACTCTATACCCTACACTCTACACCCTACACTCTATACCCTACACTCTATACCATACACTCTATACCCTACACTCTACACTCTATACCCTACACTCTACACCCTACACTCTATACCCTACACTCTAATCCCTACACTCTACACTCTATACCCTACACTCTATACCCTACACTCTATACCCTACACTCTATACCCTACACTCTACACTCTCTACCCTACACTCTATACCCTGCACTCTATACCCTACACTCTATACCCTACACTCTACACTCTATACCCTACACTCTACACTGTATACCCTACACTCTATACCCTACACTCTATACCCTACACTCTATACCCTACACTCTACACTCTATGCCCTACACTCTATACCCTACACTCTACACTCTATACCCTACACTCTACACTCTATACCCTACACTCTATACCCTACACTCTATACCCTACACTCTATACCCTACACTCTACACTCTATGCCCTACACTCTACACTCTATACCTTACACTCTACACTCTATTCCCTACACTCTATACCCTACACTCTATATCCTACACTCTACACCCCACACTCTATACCCTACACTCTACACCCTACACTCTATACACTACACTCTAATCCCTACACTCTACACTCTATACCCTACACTCTATACCCTACACTCTATACCCTACACTCTACACTCTCTACCCTACACTCTCTACCCTACACTCTATACCCTACACTCTATACCCTACACTCTACACTCTATACCCTACACTCTACACTCTATACCCTACACTCTATACCCTACAGTCTATACCCTACACTCTATACCCTACACTCTACACTCTATACCTTACACATTACACTTTATTCCCTACACTCTATACCCTACACTCTATACCCTACACTCTATACCCTACACTCTATACCCTACACTCTATACCCTACACTCTACACCCTACACTCTATAACCTACACTCTATACCATACACTCTATACCCTACACTCTACACTCTATACCCTACACTCTACACCCTACACTCTATACCCTACACTCTAATCCCTACACTCTACACCCTACACACTATACCCTACACTCTACACTCTATACCTTACACTCTGCACTCTATTCCCTACACTCTATACCCTACACTCTATACCCTACACTCTATACCCTACACTCTACACCCTACACTCTATACCCTACACTCTATACCATACACTCTATACCCTACACTCTACACTCTATACCCTACACTCTACACCCTACACTCTATACCCTACACTCTAATCCCTACACTCTACACTCTATACCCTACACTCTATACCCTACACTCTATACCCTACACTCTACACTCTCTACCCTACACTCTATACCCTGCACTCTATACCCTACACTCTATACCCTACACTCTACACTCTATATCCTACACTCTACACTCTATACCCTACACTCTATACCCTGCACTCTATACCCTACACTCTATACCCTACACTCTACACTCTATGCCCTACACCCTACACTCTATACCCTACACTCTATGCCCTACACTCTATACCCTACACTCTATACCCTACACTCTATACCCTACACTCTACACTTTATACCCTACACTCTATACCCTACACTCTACACTCTATACCCTACACTCTATAACCTAAACTCTATACCCTACACTCTACACTCTATACCCTACACTCTATACCCTACACTCTATGCCCTACACTCTATACCCTACACTCTATACCCTACACTCTATACCCTACACTCTATACCCTACACTCTACACTCTATACCCTACACTCTATACCCTACACTCTATACCCTACACTCTACACTCTATACCCTACACTCTATACCCTACACTCTATGCCCTACACTCTATACCCTACACTCTATACCCTACACTCTATACCCTACACTCTACACTCTATACCCTACACTCTATACCCTACACTCTATACCCTACACTCTAATCCCTACACTCTACACTCTATACCCTACACTCTACACTCTATTCCCTACACTCTATACCCTACACTCTATACCCTACACTCTATACCCTACACTCTATACCCAACACTCTACACCCTACACTCTATACCCTACACTCTATACCATACACTCTATACCCTACACTCTACACTCTATACCCTACACTCTACACTCTATACCCTACACTCTATACCCTACACTCTATACCTTACACTCTATACCCTACACTCTACACTCTATACTCTACACTCTACACTCTATACCCTCCACTCTATACCCTCCACTCTATACCCTACACTCTATACCCTACACTCTATACCCTACACTCTATACCCTACACTCTACACTCTATACCCTACACTCTATACCCTACACTCTACACCCTACACTCTATACCCTACACTCTATGCCCTACACTCTATACCCTACACTCTATAACCTACACTCTATACCCTACACTCTACACTCTATACCCTACACTCTATACCCTACACTCTACACTCTATACCCTACACTCTATACCCTACACTCTATACCCTACACTCTATACCCTACACTCTATACCCTACACTCTACACTCTATACCCTACACTCTATACCCTACACTCTACACCTTACACTCTATACCCTACACTCTAATCCCTACACTCTACACTCTATACCCTACACTCTATACCCTACACTCTACACTCTATACCCTACACTCTATATCCTACACTCTACACTCTATACCATACACTCTATACCCTACACTCTATACCCTACACTCTATACCCTACACTCTACACCCTACACTCTATACCTTACACTCTATACCCTACACTCTATACCCTACACTCTATACCCTACACTCTACACCCTACACTCTATACCCTACACTCTATACCATACACTCTATACCCTACACTCTACACTCTATACCCTACACTCTACATCCTACACTCTATACCCTACACTCTAATCCCGACACTCTACACTCTATACCCTACACTCTATACCCTACACTCTATACCATACACTCTACACTCTCTACCCTACACTCTATACCCTACACTCTATAACATACACTCTATACCCTACACTCTATACCCTACACTCTATACCATACACTCTACACTCTATACCCTACACTCTATACCATACACTCTACACCATACACTCTATAGCATACACTCTATACCCTACACTCTACACTCTATACCCTACACTCTATACCCTACACTCTACACCCTGCACTCTATACCCTACACACTATACCCTACACTCTACACTCTATACCCTACACTCTATACCCTACACTCTATACCCTACACTCTATACCCTACAATCTACACTCTATACCCTACACTCTATAGCCTACACTCTACAATCTATACCCTACACTCTATACCCTACACTCTATACCCTACACTCTATACCCTACACTCTATACCCTACACTCTACACTCTATACCTTACACTTTACACTCTATTCCCTACACTCTATACCCTACACTCTATACCCTACACTCTATACCCTACACTCTATACCCTACACTCTATACCCTACACTCTACACCCTACACTCTATACCCTACACTCTATACCATACACTCTATACCCTACACTCTACACTCTATACCCTACACTCTACACCCTACACTCTATACCCTACACTCTAATCCCTACACTCTACACTCTATACCCTACACTCTATACCCTACACTCTACACTCTATACCTTACACTCTACACTCTATACCCTACACTCTATACCCTACACTCTATACCCTACACTCTACACCCTACACTCTATACCGTACACTCTATACCATACACTCTATACCCTACACTCTACACTCTATACCCTACACTCTACACCCTACACTCTATACCCTACACTCTAATCCCTACACTCTACACTCTATACCCTACACTCTATACCCTACACTCTATACCCTACACTCTACACTCTCTACCCTACACTCTATACCCTGCACTCTATACCCTACACTCTATACCCTACACTCTACACTCTATACCCTACACTCTATACCCTACACTCTATACCCTACACTCTATACCATACACTCTACACTCTATACCCTACACTCTATACCATACACTCTACACCATACACTCTATAGCATACACTCTATACCCTACACTCTACACTCTATACCCTACACTCTATACCCTACACTCTACACCCTGCACTCTATACCCTACACACTATACCCTACACTCTACACTCTATACCCTACACTCTATACCCTACACTCTATACCCTACACTCTATACCCTACAATCTACACTCTATACCCTACACTCTATAGCCTACACTCTACAATCTATACCCTACACTCTATACCCTACACACTATACCCTACAGTCTATACCCTACACTCTATACCCTACACTCTACACTCTATACCTTACACTTTACACTCTATTCCCTACACTCTATACCCTACACTCTATACCCTACACTCTATACCCTACACTCTATACCCTACACTCTACACCCTACACTCTATAACCTACACTCTATACCCTACACTCTATACCCTACACTCTACACTCTATACCCTACACTCTATACCCTACACTCTATACCCTACACTCTATACCATACACTCTACACTCTATACCCTACACTCTATACCATACACTCTACACCATACACTCTATAGCATACACTCTATACCCTACACTCTACATTCTATACCCTACACTCTATACCCTACACTCTATACCCTACACTCTATACCCTACAATCTACACTCTATACCCTACACTCTATAGCCTACACTCTACAATCTATACCCTACACTCTATACCCTACACACTATACCCTACAGTCTATACCCTACACTCTATACCCTACACTCTACACTCTATACCTTACACTTTACACTCTATTCCCTACACTCTATACCCTACACTCTATACCCTACACTCTATACCCTACACTCTATACCCTACACTCTACACCCTACACTCTATAACCTACACTCTATACCATACACTCTATACCCTACACTCTACACTCTATACCCTACACTCTACACCCTACACTCTATACCCTACACTCTAATCCCTACACTCTACACTCTATACCCTACACTCTATACCCTACACTCTACACTCTATACCTTACACTCTGCACTCTATTCCCTACACTCTATACCCTACACTCTATACCCTACACTCTATACCCTACACTCTACACCCTACACTCTATACCCTAAACTCTGTACCATACACTCTATACCCTACACTCTACACTCTATACCCTACACTCTACACCCTACACTCTATACCCTACACTCTAATCCCTACACTCTACACCCTACACTCTATACCCTACACTCTATACCCTACACTCTATACCCTACACTCTACACCCTACACTCTATAACCTACACTCTATACCATACACTCTATACCCTACACTCTACACTCTATACCCTACACTCTACACCCTACACTCTATACCCTACACTCTAATCCCTACACTCTACACTCTATACCCTACACTCTATACCATACACTCTACACCATACACTCTATAGCATACACTCTATACCCTACACTCTACACTCTATACCCTACACTCTATACCCTACACTCTACACCCTGCACTCTATACCCTACACACTATACCCTACACTCTACACTCTATACCCTACACTCTATACCCTACACTCTATACCCTACACTCTATACCCTACAATCTACACTCTATACCCTACACTCTATAGCCTACACTCTACATTCTATACCCTACACTCTATACCCTACACTCTATACCCTACAGTCTATACCCTACACTCTATACCCTACACTCTACACTCTATACCTTACACTTTACACTCTATTCCCTACACTCTATACCCTACACTCTATACCCTACACTCTACACCCTACACTCTATACCCTACACTCTATACCATACACTCTATACCCTACACTCTACACTTTATACCCTACACTCTACACCCTACACTCTATACCCTACACTCTAATCCCTACACTCTACACTCTATACCCTACACTCTATACCCTACACTCTATACCCTACACTCTATACCCTACACTCTACACCCTACACTCTATAACCTACACTCTATACCATACACTCTATACCCTACACTCTACACTCTATACCCTACACTCTACACCCTACACTCTATACCCTACACTCTAATCCCTACACTCTACACTCTATACCCTACACTCTATACCCTACACTCTACACTCTATACCTTACACTCTGCACTCTATTCCCTACACTCTATACCCTACACTCTATACCCTACACTCTATACCCTACACTCTACACCCTACACTCTATACCCTACACTCTACACCATACACTCTATACCCTACACTCTACACTCTATACCCTACACTCTACACCCTACACTCTATACCCTACACTCTAATCCCTACACTCTACACTCTACACCCTACACTCTATACCCTACACTCTATACCCTACACTCTACACTCTCTACCCTACACTCTATACCCTGCACTCTATACCCTACACTCTATACCCTACACTCTACACTCTATACCCTACACTCTACACTCTATACCATACACTCTATACCCTACACTCTATACCCTACACTCTATACCCTACACTCTATACCCTACACTCTACACTCTATGCCCTACACTCTACACTCTATACCCTACACTGTACACTCTATACCCTACACTCTACACTCTATACCCTACACTCTATACCCTACACTCTATACCCTACACTCTACACTCTATGCCCTACACTCTACACTCTATACCTTACACTCTACACTCTATTCCCTACACTCTATACCCTACACTCTATACCCTACACTCTACACCCCACACTCTATACCCTACACTCTATACCATACACTCTATACCCTACACTCTACACCCTACACTCTATACACTACACTCTAATCCCCACACTCTACACTCTATACCCTACACTCTATACCCTACACTCTCTACCCTACACTCTACACTCTCTACCCTACACTCTCTACCCTACACTCTATACCCTACACTCTATACCCTACACTCTACACTCTATACCCTACACTCTACACTCTATACCCTACACTCTATACCCTACACTCTATACCCTACACTCTACACTCTATGCCCTACACTATACACTCTATACCCTACACTCTATACACTACACTCTATACCCTACACTCTACACTCTATACCCTACACTCTATACCCTACACTCTATGCCCTACACTCTATACCCTACACTCTATACCCTACACTCTATACCCTACACTCTACACTCTATACCCTACACTCTATACCCTACACTCTATACCCTACACTCTACACTATATACCCTACACTCTATACCCTACACTCTATACCCTACACTCTACACTCTATACCCTACACTCTATACCCTACACTCTATGCCCTACACTCTATACCCTACACTCTATACCCTACACTCTATACCCTACACTCTATACCCTACACTCTACACTCTATACCCTACACTCTATACCCTACACTCTATACCCTACACTCTGCACTCTATACCCTACACTCTATACCCTACACTCTATACCCTACACTCTACACTCTATACCCTACGCTTTATACCCTACACTCTATGCCCTACACTCTATACCCTACACTCTATACCCTACACTCTATACCCTACACTCTACACTCTACACCCTACACTCTATACCCTACACTCTATACCCTACACTCTACACTCTGTACCCTACACTTTATACCCTACACTCTATGCCCTACACTCTATACCCTACACTCTATACCCTACACTCTATACCCTACACTCTACACTCTATACCCTACACTCTATACCCTACACTCTATACCCTACACTCTACACTCTATTCCCTACACTCTATACCCTACACTCTATACCCTACACTCTATACCCTACACTCTACACCCTACACTCTATACCCTACACTCTATACCATACACTCTATACCCTACACTCTACACTCTATGCCCTACACTCTACACCCTACACTCTATACCCTACACTCTAATCCCTACACTCTACACTCTATACCCTACACTCTATACCCTACACTCTATACCCTACACTCTACACTCTCTACCCTACACTCTCTACCCTACACTCTATACCCTACACTCTATACCCTACACTCTACACTCTATACCCTACACTCTACACTCTATACCCTACACTCTATACCCCACACTCTATACCCTACACTCTACACTCTATACCCTACACTCTATACCCTACACTCTATGCCCTACACTCTATACCCTACACTCTATACCCTACACTCTATACCCTACACTCTACACTCTATACCCTACACTCTATACCCTACACTCTATACCCTACACTCTACACTCTATACCCTACACTCTATACCCTACACTATATACCCTACACTCTATACCCTACACTCTGCACTCTATACCCTACACTCTATACCCTACACTCTACACTCTATACCCTACACTCTATACCCTACACTCTATGCCCTACACTCTATACCCTACACTCTATACCCTACACTCTATACCCTACACTCTATACCCTACACTCTACACTCTATACCCTACACTCTATACCCTACACTCTATACCCTACACTCTACACTCTATACCCTACACTCTATACCCTACACTCTATGCCCTACACTCTATACCCTACACTCTATACCCTACACTCTATACCCTACACTCTACACTCTATACCCTACACTCTATACCCTACACTCTATACCCTACACTCTAATCCCTACACTCTACACCATACACTCTATAGCATACACTCTATACCCTACACTCTACACCCTGCACTCTATACCCTACACACTATACCCTACACTCTACACTCTGTACCCTACACTCTATACCCTACACTCTATACCCTACACTCTATACCCTACAATCTACACTCTATACCCTACACTCTATAGCCTACACTCTACAATCTATACCCTACACTCTATACCCTACACTCTATACCCTACAGTCTATACCCTACACTCTATACCCTACACTCTACACTCTATACCTTACACTCTACACTCTATTCCCTACACTCTATACCCTACACTCTATACCCTACACTCTATACCCTACACTCTATACCCTACACTCTACACCCTACACTCTATACCCTACACTCTATACCATACACTCTATACCCTACACTCTACACTCTATACCCTACACTCTACACCCTACACTCTATACCCTACACTCTAATCCCTACACTCTACACTCTATACCCTACACTCTATACCCTACACTCTACACTCTATACCTTACACTCTACACTCTATTCCCTACACTCTATACCCTACACTCTACACCCTACACTCTATACCCTACACTCTATACCCTACACTCTACACCCTACACTCTATACCCTACACTCTATACCATACACTCTATACCCTACACTCTACACCCTACACTCTACACCCTACACTCTATACCCTACACTCTAATCCCTACACTCTACACTCTATACCCTACACTCTATACCCTACACTCTATACCCTACACTCTACACTCTCTACCCTACACTCTATACCCTGCACACTATACCCTACACTCTATACCCTACACTCTACACTCTGTACCCTACACTCTACACTCTATACCCTACACTCTATACCCTACACTCTATACAATACACTCTATACCCTACACTCTATACCCTACACTCTACACTCTATGCCCTACACTCTACACTCTATACCCTACACTCTACACTCTATACCCTACACTCTACACTCTATACCCTACACTCTATACCCTACACTCTATACCCTACACTCTACACTCTATGCCCTACACTCTACACTCTATACCTTACACTCTACACTCTATTCCCTACACTCTATACCCTACACTCTATACCCTACACTCTACACCCCACACTCTATACCCTACACTCTATACCATACACTCTATACCCTACACTCTACACTCTATACCCTACACTCTACACCCTACACTCTATACACTACACTATAATCCCTACACTCTACACTCTATACCCTACACTCTATACCCTACACTCTATACCCTACACTCTACACTCTCTACCCTACACTCTTTACCCTACACTCTATACCCTACACTCTATACCCTACACTCTACACTCTATACCCTACACTCTACACTCTATACCCTACACTCTATACCCTACACTCTATACCCTACACTCTACACTCTATGCCCTACACTCTACACTCTATACCCTACACTCTATACCCTACACTCTACACTCTATACCCTACACTCTATACCCTACACTCTATGCCCTACACTCTATACCCTACACTCTACACTCTATACCTTACACTCTACACTCTATTCCCTACACTCTATACCCTACACTCTATACCCTACACTCTATACCCTACACTCTATACCCTACACTCTATACCCTACACTCTGCACTCTCTACCCTACACTCTATACCCTGCACACTATACCCTACAATCTATACCCTACACTCTACACTCTATACCCTACACTCTACACTCTATACCCTACACTCTATACCCTACACTCTATACCCTACACTCTATACACTACACTCTACACTCTATGCCCTACACTCTACACTCTATACCCTACACTCTACACTCTATACCCTACACTCTATACCCTACACTCTATACCCTACACTCTACACTCTATGCCCTACACTCTACACTCTATACCTTACACTCTACACTCTATTCCCTACACTCTATACCCTACACTCTATACCCTACACTCTACACCCCACACTCTATACCCTACACTCTATACCATACACTCTATACCCTACACTCTACACTTTATACCCTACACTCTACACCCTACACTCTATACACTACACTATAATTCCTACACTCTACACTCTATACCCTACACTCTATACCCTACACTCTATACCCTACACTCTACACTCTCTACCCTACACTCTCTACCCTACACTATATACCCTACACTCTACACACTACACTCTACACTCTATACCCTACACTCTACACTCTATACCCTACACTCTATACCCTACACTCTATACCCTACACTCTACACTCTATGCCATACACTCTACACTCTATACCCTACACTTTATACCCTACACTCTATACCCTACACTCTACACTCTATACCCTACACTCTATACCCTACACTCTATGCCCTACACTCTATACCCTACACTCTATACCCTACACTCTACACTCTATACCCTACACTCTATACCCTACACTCTATACCCTACACTCTACACTCTATACCCTACACTCTATACCCTTCACTCTATACCCTACACTATATACCCTATACTCTACACTCTATACCCTACACTCTATACCCTACACTCTATACCCTACACTCTATACCCTACACTCTATACCCTACACTCTGCACTCTATACCCTACACTCTATACCCTACACTCTATACCCTACACTCTACACTCTATACCCTACACTTTATACCCTACACTCTATGCCCTACACTCTATACCCTACACTCTATACCCTACACTCTATACCCTACACTCTATACCCTACACTCTACACTCTATACCCTACACTCTATACCCTACACTCTATACCCTACACTCTACACTCTATACCCTACACTCTATACCCTACACTCTATGCCCTACACTCTATACCCTACACTCTATACCCTACACTCTACACTCTAGACCCTACACTCTATATCTTACACTCTATACCCTACACTCTACACTCTATTCCCTACACTCTATACCCTACACTCTATACCCTACACTCTATACCCTACACTCTATACCCTACACTCTACACCCTACACTCTATACCCTACACTCTATACCATACACTCTAAACCCTACACTCTACACTCTATGCCCTACACTCTACACCCTACACTCTATACCCTACACTCTAATCCCTACACTCTACACTCTATACCCTACACTCTATACCCTACACTCTATACAATACACTCTACACTCTCTACCCTACACTCTCTACCCTACACTCTATACCCTACACTCTATACCCTACACTCTACACTCTATACCCTACACTCTACACTCTATACCCTACACTCTATACCCTACACTCTATACCCTACACTCTACACTCTATACCCTACACTCTATACCCTACACTCTATGCCCTACACTCTATACCCTACACTCTATACCCTACACTCTATACCCCACACTCTACACTCTATACCCTACACTCTATACCCTACATTCTACACTCTATACCCTACACTCTATACCCTACACTCTATACCCTACACTCTACACTCTATACCCTACACTCTATACCCTACACTCTATGCCCTACACTCTATACCCTACACTCTATACCCTACACTCTATACCCTACACTCTATACCCTACACTCTACACTCTATACCCTACACTCTATACCCTACACTCTATACCCTACACTCTGCACTCTATACCCTACACTCTATACCCTACACTCTATACCCTACACTCTACACTCTATACCCTACACTTTATACCCTACACTCTATGCCCTACACTCTATACCCTACACTCTATACCCTACACTCTATACCCTACACTCTACACTCTATACCCTACACTCTATACCCTACACTCTATACCCTACACTCTACACTCTATACCCTACACTCTATACCCTACACTCTATGCCCTACACAATATACCCTACACTCTATACCCTACACTCTATACCCTACACTCTACACTCTATACCCTACACTCTATACCCTACACTCTATGCCCTACACAATATACCCTACACTCTATACCCTACACTCTATACCCTACACTCTACACTCTATACCCTACACTCTATACCCTACACTCTATGCCCTACACTTTATACCCTACACTCTATACCCTACACTCTATACCCTACACTCTACACTCTATACCCTACACTCTATACCCTACACTCTATACCCTACATTCTACACTCTATACCCTACACTCTATACCCTACACTCTATACCCTACACTCTATACCCTACACTCTACACTCTATACCCTACACTCTATACCCTACACTCTACACTCTATACCCTACACTCTATACCCTACACTCTATGCCCTACACTCTATACCCTACACTCTATACCCTACACTCTATACCCTACACTCTATACCCTACACTCTATACCCTACACTCTACACTCTATACCCTACACTCTATACCCTACACTCTATACCCTACACTCTGCACTCTATACCCTACACTCTATACCCTACACTCTATACCCTACACTCTACACTCTATACCCTACACTTTATACCCTACACTCTATGCCCTACACTCTATACCCTACACTCTATACCCTACACTCTATACCCTACACTCTACACTCTATACCCTACACTCTATACCCTACACTATATACCCTACACTCTACACTCTATACCCTACACTCTATACCCTACACTCTATGCCCTACACAATATACCCTACACTCTATACCCTACACTCTATACCCTACACTCTACACTCTATACCCTACACTCTATACCCTACACTCTATACCCTACACTGTACACTCTATTCCCTACACTCTATACCCTACACTCTATACCCTACACTCTATACCCTACACTCTATACCCTACACTCTACACCCTACACTCTATACCATACACTCTATACCATACACTCTATACCCTACACTCTACACTCTATGCCCTACACTCTACACCCTACACTCTATACCCTACACTCTAATCCCTACACTCTACACTCTATACCCTACACTCTATACCCTACACTCTATACCCTACACTCTACACTCTCTACCCTACACTCTCTACCCTACACTCTATACCCTACACTCTATACCCTACACTCTACACTCTATACCCTACACTCTATACCCTACACTCTATACCCTACACTCTAAACTCTATTCCCTACACTCTATACCCTACACTCTATGCCCTACACTCTATACCCTACACTCTATACCCTACACTCTATACCCTACACTCTACACTCTATACCCTACAATCTATACCCTACACTCTATACCCTACACTCTACACTCTATACCCTACACTCTATACCCGACACTCTATACCCTACACTCTACATTCTATACCCTACACTCTATACCCTACACTCTATGCCCCACACTCTATACCCTACACTCTATACCCTACACTCTATACCCTACACTCTACACGCTATACCCTACACTCTATACCCTACACTCTATACCCTACACTCTACACTCTATACCCTACACTCTATACCCTACACTCTATGCCCTACACTCTATACCCTACACTCTATACCCTACACTCTATACCCTACACTCTACACTCTATACCCTACACTCTATACCCTACACTCTATACCCTACACTCTAATCCCTACACTCTACACTCTATACCCTACACTCTATACCCTACACTCTACACTCTATACCTTACACTCTACACTCTATTCCCTACACTCTATACCCTACACTCTATACCCTACACTCTATACCCTACACTCTATACCCAACACTCTACACCCTACACTCTATACCCTACACTCTATACCATACACTCTACACCCTACACTCTACACTCTATACCCTACACTCTACACTCTATACCCTACACTCTATACCCTACACTCTATACCCTACACTCTACACTCTATACCCTGCACTCTACACTCTATACCCTACACTCTATACCCTACACTCTATACCCTACACTCTATACCCTACACTCTATACCCTACACTCTATACCCTACACTCTACACTCTATACCCTACACTCTATACCCTACACTCTACACCCTACACTCTATACACTACACTCTATGAACTACACTCTATACCCTACACTCTATACCCTACACTTTACACTCTATACCCTACACTCTATACCCTACACTCTATACCCTACACTCTACACTCTATACCCTACACTCTATACCCTACACTCTATACCCTACACTCTATACCCTACACTCTATACCCTAAACTCTATACCCTACACTCTACACTCTATACCCTACACTCTATACCCTACACTCTACACTCTATACCCTACACTCTATACCCTACACTCTAATCCCTACACTCTACACCCTACACTCTATACCCTACACTCTATACCCTACACTCTACACTCTATACCCTACACTCTATATCCTACACTCTACACTCTATACCATACACTCTATACCCTACACTCTATACCCTACACTCTACACCCTACACTCTATACACTACACTCTATACCCTACACTCTATACCCTACACGCTATACCCTACACTCTACACCCTACACTCTATACCCTACACTCTATACCATACACTCTATACCCTACACTCTACACTCTATACCCTACACTCTACATCCTACACTCTATACCCTACACTCTAATCCCAACACTCTACACTCTATACCCTACACTCTATACCCTACACTCTATACCCTACACTCTACACTCTCTACCCTACACTCTATACCCTACGCTCTATAACATACACTCTATACCCTACACTCTATACCCTACACTCTATATCATACACTCTACACTCTATACCCTACATTCTATACCATACACTCTACACCATACACTCTATAGCATACACTCTATACCCTACACTCTACACTCTACACCCTACACTCTATACCCTACACTCTACACCCTGCACTCTATACCCTACACACTATACCCTACACTCTACACTCTATACCCTACACTCTATACCCTACACTCTATGCCCTACACTCTATACCCTACACTCTACACTCTATACCCTACACTCTATAGCCTACACTCTACAATCTATACCCTACACTCTATACCCTACACTCTATACCCTACAGTCTATACCCTACACTCTATACCCTACACTCTACACTCTATACCTTACAATCTACACTCTATTCCCTACACTCTATACCCTACACTCTATACCCTACACTCTATACCCTACACTCTACACCCTACACTCTATACCCTACACTCTATACCATACACTCTATACCCTACACTCTACACTCTATACCCTACACTCTATACCCTACACTCTATACCCTACACTCTATACCCTACACTCTATACCCTAAACTCTATACCCTACACTCTACACTCTATACCCTACACTCTATACCCTACACTCTACACTCTATACCCTACACTCTATACCCTACACTCTAATCCCTACACTCTACACTCTATACCCTACACTCTATACCCTACACTCTATACCCTACACTCTACACTCTATACCCTACACTCTATATCCTACACTCTACACTCTATACCATACACTCTATACCCTACACTCTATACCCTACACTCTATACCCTACACTCTACACCCTACACTCTATACACTACACTCTATACCCTACACTCTATACCCTACACGCTATACCCTACACTCTACACCCTACACTCTATACCCTACACTCTATACCATACACTCTATACCCTACACTCTACACTCTATACCCTACACTCTACATCCTACACTCTATACCCTACACTCTAATCCCAACACTCTACACTCTATACCCTACACTCTATACCCTACACTCTATACCCTACACTCTACACTCTCTACCCTACACTCTATACCCTACACTCTATAACATACACTCTATACCCTACACTCTATACCCTACACTCTATACCATACACTCTACACTCTATACCCTACACTCTATACCATACACTCTACACCATACACTCTATAGCATACACTCTATACCCTACACTCTACACTCTATACCCTACACTCTATACCCTACACTCTACATCCTGCACTCTATACCCTACACACTATACCCTACACTCTACACTCTATACCCTACACTCTATACCCTACACTCTATGCCCTACACTCTATACCCTACACTCTACACTCTATACCCTACACTCTATAGCCTACACTCTACAATCTATACCCTACACTCTATACCCTACACTCTATACCCTACAGTCTATACCCTACACTCTACACCCTACACTCTATACCCTACACTCTATACCATACACTCTATACCCTACACTCTACACTCTATACCCTACACTCTACACCCTACACTCTATACCCTACACTCTAATCCCTACACTCTACTCTCTATACTCTACACTCTATACCCTACACTCTACACTCTATACCTTACACTCTACACTCTATTCCCTACACTCTATACCCTACACTCTATACCCTACACTCTATACCCTACACTCTATACCCTACACTCTACACCCTACACTCTATACCCTACACTCTATACCATACACTCTATACCCTACACTCTACACTCTATACCCTACACTCTACACCCTACACTCTATACCCTACACTCTAATCCCTACACTCTACTCTCTATACTCTACACTCTATACCCTACACTCTACACTCTATACCCTACACTCTATACCCTACACTCTATACCCTACACTCTATACCCTACACTCTATACCCTACACTCTATACCCTAAACTCTATACCCTACACTCTACACCCTACACTCTATACCCTACACTCTATACCATACACTCTATACCCTACACTCTACACCCTACACTCTACACCCTACACTCTATACCCTACACTCTAATCCCTACACTCTACACTCTATACCCTACACTCTATACCCTACACTCTATACCCTACACTCTATACCCTACACTCTACACTCTCTACCCTACACTCTATACCCTGCACACTATACCCTACACTCTATACCCTACACTCTACACTCTGTACCCTACACTCTACACTCTATACCCTACACTCTATACCCTACACTCTATACAATACACTCTATACCCTACACTCTATACCCTACACTCTACACTCTATGCCCTACACTCTACACTCTATACCCTACACTCTACACTCTATACCCTACACTCTACACTCTATACCCTACACTCTATACCCTACACTCTATACCCTACACTCTACACTCTATGCCCTACACTCTACACTCTATACCTTACACTCTACACTCTATTCCCTACACTCTATACCCTACACTCTATACCCTACACTCTACACCCCACACTCTATACCCTACACTCTATACCATACACTCTATACCCTACACTCTACACTCTATACCCTACACTCTACACCCTACACTCTATACACTACACTATAATCCCTACACTCTACACTCTATACCCTACACTCTATACCCTACACTCTATACCCTACACTCTACACTCTCTACCCTACACTCTCTACCCTACACTCTATACCCTACACTCTATACCCTACACTCTACACTCTATACCCTACACTCTACACTCTATACCCTACACTCTATACCCTACACTCTATACCCTACACTCTACACTCTATGCCCTACACTCTACACTCTATACCCTACACTCTATACCCTACACTCTACACTCTATACCCTACACTCTATACCCTACACTCTATGCCCTACACTCTATACCCTACACTCTACACTCTATACCTTACACTCTACACTCTATTCCCTACACTCTATACCCTACACTCTATACCCTACACTCTATACCCTACACTCTATACCCTACACTCTATACCCTACACTCTGCACTCTCTACCCTACACTCTATACCCTGCACACTATACCCTACAATCTATACCCTACACTCTACACTCTATACCCTACACTCTACACTCTATACCCTACACTCTATACCCTACACTCTATACCCTACACTCTATACACTACACTCTACACTCTATGCCCTACACTCTACACTCTATACCCTACACTCTACACTCTATACCCTACACTCTATACCCTACACTCTATACCCTACACTCTACACTCTATGCCCTACACTCTACACTCTATACCTTACACTCTACACTCTATTCCCTACACTCTATACCCTACACTCTATACCCTACACTCTACACCCCACACTCTATACCCTACACTCTATACCATACACTCTATACCCTACACTCTACACTTTATACCCTACACTCTACACCCTACACTCTATACACTACACTATAATTCCTACACTCTACACTCTATACCCTACACTCTATACCCTACACTCTATACCCTACACTCTACACTCTCTACCCTACACTCTCTACCCTACACTCTATACCCTACACTCTATACCCTACACTCTACACTCTATACCCTACACTCTACACTCTATACCCTACACTCTATACCCTACACTCTATACCCTACACTCTACACTCTATGCCATACACTCTACACTCTATACCCTACACTTTATACCCTACACTCTATACCCTACACTCTACACTCTATACCCTACACTCTATACCCTACACTCTATGCCCTACACTCTATACCCTACACTCTATACCCTACACTCTACACTCTATACCCTACACTCTATACCCTACACTCTATACCCTACACTCTACACTCTATACCCTACACTCTATACCCTTCACTCTATACCCTACACTATATACCCTATACTCTACACTCTATACCCTACACTCTATACCCTACACTCTATACCCTACACTCTATACCCTACACTCTATACCCTACACTCTGCACTCTATACCCTACACTCTATACCCTACACTCTATACCCTACACTCTACACTCTATACCCTACACTTTATACCCTACACTCTATGCCCTACACTCTATACCCTACACTCTATACCCTACACTCTATACCCTACACTCTATACCCTACACTCTACACTCTATACCCTACACTCTATACCCTACACTCTATACCCTACACTCTACACTCTATACCCTACACTCTATACCCTACACTCTATGCCCTACACTCTATACCCTACACTCTATACCCTACACTCTACACTCTAGACCCTACACTCTATATCTTACACTCTATACCCTACACTCTACACTCTATTCCCTACACTCTATACCCTACACTCTATACCCTACACTCTATACCCTACACTCTATACCCTACACTCTACACCCTACACTCTATACCCTACACTCTATACCATACACTCTAAACCCTACACTCTACACTCTATGCCCTACACTCTACACCCTACACTCTATACCCTACACTCTAATCCCTACACTCTACACTCTATACCCTACACTCTATACCCTACACTCTATACAATACACTCTACACTCTCTACCCTACACTCTCTACCCTACACTCTATACCCTACACTCTATACCCTACACTCTACACTCTATACCCTACACTCTACACTCTATACCCTACACTCTATACCCTACACTCTATACCCTACACTCTACACTCTATACCCTACACTCTATACCCTACACTCTATGCCCTACACTCTATACCCTACACTCTATACCCTACACTCTATACCCTACACTCTACACTCTATACCCTACACTCTATACCCTACATTCTACACTCTATACCCTACACTCTATACCCTACACTCTATACCCTACACTCTATACCCTACACTCTACACTCTATACCCTACACTCTATACCCTACACTCTATACCCTACACTCTACACTCTATACCCTACACTCTATACCCTACACTCTATGCCCTACACTCTATACCCTACACTCTATACCCTACACTCTATACCCTACACTCTATACCCTACACTCTACACTCTATACCCTACACTCTATACCCTACACTCTATACCCTACACTCTGCACTCTATACCCTACACTCTATACCCTACACTCTATACCCTACACTCTACACTCTATACCCTACACTTTATACCCTACACTCTATGCCCTACACTCTATACCCTACACTCTATACCCTACACTCTATACCCTACACTCTACACTCTATACCCTACACTCTATACCCTACACTCTATACCCTACACTCTACACTCTATACCCTACACTCTATACCCTACACTCTATGCCCTACACAATATACCCTACACTCTATACCCTACACTCTATACCCTACACTCTACACTCTATACCCTACACTCTATACCCTACACTCTATGCCCTACACAATATACCCTACACTCTATACCCTACACTCTATACCCTACACTCTACACTCTATACCCTACACTCTATACCCTACACTCTATGCCCTACACTTTATACCCTACACTCTATACCCTACACTCTATACCCTACACTCTACACTCTATACCCTACACTCTATACCCTACACTCTATACCCTACATTCTACACTCTATACCCTACACTCTATACCCTACACTCTATACCCTACACTCTATACCCTACACTCTACACTCTATACCCTACACTCTATACCCTACACTCTACACTCTATACCCTACACTCTATACCCTACACTCTATGCCCTACACTCTATACCCTACACTCTATACCCTACACTCTATACCCTACACTCTATACCCTACACTCTACACTCTATACCCTACACTCTATACCCTACACTCTATACCCTACACTCTGCACTCTATACCCTACACTCTATACCCTACACTCTATACCCTACACTCTACACTCTATACCCTACACTTTATACCCTACACTCTATGCCCTACACTCTATACCCTACACTCTATACCCTACACTCTATACCCTACACTCTACACTCTATACCCTACACTCTATACCCTACACTATATACCCTACACTCTACACTCTATACCCTACACTCTATACCCTACACTCTATGCCCTACACAATATACCCTACACTCTATACCCTACACTCTATACCCTACACTCTACACTCTATACCCTACACTCTATACCCTACACTCTATACCCTACACTGTACACTCTATTCCCTACACTCTATACCCTACACTCTATACCCTACACTCTATACCCTACACTCTATACCCTACACTCTACACCCTACACTCTATACCATACACTCTATACCATACACTCTATACCCTACACTCTACACTCTATGCCCTACACTCTACACCCTACACTCTATACCCTACACTCTAATCCCTACACTCTACACTCTATACCCTACACTCTATACCCTACACTCTATACCCTACACTCTACACTCTCTACCCTACACTCTCTACCCTACACTCTATACCCTACACTCTATACCCTACACTCTACACTCTATACCCTACACTCTATACCCTACACTCTATACCCTACACTCTAAACTCTATTCCCTACACTCTATACCCTACACTCTATGCCCTACACTCTATACCCTACACTCTATACCCTACACTCTATACCCTACACTCTACACTCTATACCCTACAATCTATACCCTACACTCTGTACCCTACACTCTACACTCTATACCCTACACTCTATACCCGACACTCTATACCCTACACTCTACATTCTATACCCTACACTCTATACCCTACACTCTATGCCCCACACTCTATACCCTACACTCTATACCCTACACTCTATACCCTACACTCTACACGCTATACCCTACACTCTATACCCTACACTCTATACCCTACACTCTACACTCTATACCCTACACTCTATACCCTACACTCTATGCCCTACACTCTATACCCTACACTCTATACCCTACACTCTATACCCTACACTCTACACTCTATACCCTACACTCTATACCCTACACTCTATACCCTACACTCTAATCCCTACACTCTACACTCTATACCCTACACTCTATACCCTACACTCTACACTCTATACCTTACACTCTACACTCTATTCCCTACACTCTATACCCTACACTCTATACCCTACACTCTATACCCTACACTCTATACCCAACACTCTACACCCTACACTCTATACCCTACACTCTATACCATACACTCTACACCCTACACTCTACACTCTATACCCTACACTCTACACTCTATACCCTACACTCTATACCCTACACTCTATACCCTACACTCTACACTCTATACCCTGCACTCTACACTCTATACCCTACACTCTATACCCTACACTCTATACCCTACACTCTATACCCTACACTCTATACCCTACACTCTACACTCTATACCCTACACTCTATACCCTACACTCTACACCCTACACTCTATACACTACACTCTATGAACTACACTCTATACCCTACACTCTATACCCTACACTTTACACTCTATACCCTACACTCTATACCCTACACTCTATACCCTACACTCTACACTCTATACCCTACACTCTATACCCTACACTCTATACCCTACACTCTATACCCTACACTCTATACCCTAAACTCTATACCCTACACTCTACACTCTATACCCTACACTCTATACCCTACACTCTACACTCTATACCCTACACTCTATACCCTACACTCTAATCCCTACACTCTACACCCTACACTCTATACCCTACACTCTATACCCTACACTCTACACTCTATACCCTACACTCTATATCCTACACTCTACACTCTATACCATACACTCTATACCCTACACTCTATACCCTACACTCTACACCCTACACTCTATACACTACACTCTATACCCTACACTCTATACCCTACACGCTATACCCTACACTCTACACCCTACACTCTATACCCTACACTCTATACCATACACTCTATACCCTACACTCTACACTCTATACCCTACACTCTACATCCTACACTCTATACCCTACACTCTAATCCCAACACTCTACACTCTATACCCTACACTCTATACCCTACACTCTATACCCTACACTCTACACTCTCTACCCTACACTCTATACCCTACGCTCTATAACATACACTCTATACCCTACACTCTATACCCTACACTCTATATCATACACTCTACACTCTATACCCTACATTCTATACCATACACTCTACACCATACACTCTATAGCATACACTCTATACCCTACACTCTACACTCTACACCCTACACTCTATACCCTACACTCTACACCCTGCACTCTATACCCTACACACTATACCCTACACTCTACACTCTATACCCTACACTCTATACCCTACACTCTATGCCCTACACTCTATACCCTACACTCTACACTCTATACCCTACACTCTATAGCCTACACTCTACAATCTATACCCTACACTCTATACCCTACACTCTATACCCTACAGTCTATACCCTACACTCTATACCCTACACTCTACACTCTATACCTTACAATCTACACTCTATTCCCTACACTCTATACCCTACACTCTATACCCTACACTCTATACCCTACACTCTACACCCTACACTCTATACCCTACACTCTATACCATACACTCTATACCCTACACTCTACACTCTATACCCTACACTCTATACCCTACACTCTATACCCTACACTCTATACCCTACACTCTATACCCTAAACTCTATACCCTACACTCTACACTCTATACCCTACACTCTATACCCTACACTCTACACTCTATACCCTACACTCTATACCCTACACTCTAATCCCTACACTCTACACTCTATACCCTACACTCTATACCCTACACTCTATACCCTACACTCTACACTCTATACCCTACACTCTATATCCTACACTCTACACTCTATACCATACACTCTATACCCTACACTCTATACCCTACACTCTATACCCTACACTCTACACCCTACACTCTATACACTACACTCTATACCCTACACTCTATACCCTACACGCTATACCCTACACTCTACACCCTACACTCTATACCCTACACTCTATACCATACACTCTATACCCTACACTCTACACTCTATACCCTACACTCTACATCCTACACTCTATACCCTACACTCTAATCCCAACACTCTACACTCTATACCCTACACTCTATACCCTACACTCTATGCCCTACACTCTACACTCTCTACCCTACACTCTATACCCTACACTCTATAACATACACTCTATACCCTACACTCTATACCCTACACTCTATACCATACACTCTACACTCTATACCCTACACTCTATACCATACACTCTACACCATACACTCTATAGCATACACTCTATACCCTACACTCTACACTCTATACCCTACACTCTATACCCTACACTCTACATCCTGCACTCTATACCCTACACACTATACCCTACACTCTACACTCTATACCCTACACTCTATACCCTACACTCTATGCCCTACACTCTATACCCTACACTCTACACTCTATACCCTACACTCTATAGCCTACACTCTACAATCTATACCCTACACTCTATACCCTACACTCTATACCCTACAGTCTATACCCTACACTCTACACCCTACACTCTATACCCTACACTCTATACCATACACTCTATACCCTACACTCTACACTCTATACCCTACACTCTACACCCTACACTCTATACCCTACACTCTAATCCCTACACTCTACTCTCTATACTCTACACTCTATACCCTACACTCTACACTCTATACCTTACACTCTACACTCTATTCCCTACACTCTATACCCTACACTCTATACCCTACACTCTATACCCTACACTCTATACCCTACACTCTACACCCTACACTCTATACCCTACACTCTATACCATACACTCTATACCCTACACTCTACACTCTATACCCTACACTCTACACCCTACACTCTATACCCTACACTCTAATCCCTACACTCTACTCTCTATACTCTACACTCTATACCCTACACTCTACACTCTATACCCTACACTCTATACCCTACACTCTATACCCTACACTCTATACCCTACACTCTATACCCTACACTCTATACCCTAAACTCTATACCCTACACTCTACACTCTATACCCTACACTCTATACCCTACACTCTATACCCTACACTCTAATCCCTACACTCTACACTCTATACCCTACACTCTATACCCTACACTCTATACCCTACACTCTACACTCTATACCCTACACTCTATATCCTACACTCTACACCCTACACTCTATACCCTACACTCTATACCATACACTCTATACCCTACACTCTACACTCTATACCCTACACTCTACATCCTACACTCTATACCCTACACTCTAATCCCAACACTCTACACTCTATACCCTACACTCTATACCCTACACTCTATACCCTACACTCTACACTCTCTACCCTACACTCTATACCCTACGCTCTATAACATACACTCTATACCCTACACTCTATACCCTACACTCTATACCATACACTCTACACTCTATACCCTACATTCTATACCATACACTCTACACCATACACTCTATAGCATACACTCTATACCCTACACTCTACACTCTATACCCTACACTCTATACCCTACACTCTACACCCTACACTCTATACCCTACACTCTACACTCTATACCCTACACTCTATACCCTACACTCTACACCCTACACTCTATACCCTACACTCTATACCATACACTCTATACCCTACACTCTACACTCTATACCCTACACTCTACATCCTACACTCTATACCCTACACTCTAATCCCAACACTCTACACTCTATACCCTACACTCTATACCCTACACTCTATACCCTACACTCTACACTCTCTACCCTACACTCTATACCCTACGCTCTATAACATACACTCTATACCCTACACTCTATACCCTACACTCTATACCATACACTCTACACTCTATACCCTACATTCTATACCATACACTCTACACCATACACTCTATAGCATACACTCTATACCCTACACTCTACACTCTACACCCTACACTCTATACCCTACACTCTACACCCTGCACTCTATACCCTACACACTATACCCTACACTCTACACTCTATACCCTACACTCTATACCCTACACTCTATGCCATACACTCTATACCCTACACTCTACACTCTATACCCTACACTCTATAGCCTACACTCTACAATCTATACCCTACACTCTATACCCTACAGTCTATACCCTACACTCTATACCCTACACTCTACACTCTATACCTTACAATCTACACTCTATTCCCTACACTCTATACCCTACACTCTATACCCTACACTCTATACCCTACACTCTACACCCTACACTCTATACCCTACACTCTATACCATACACTCTATACCCTACACTCTACACTCTATACCCTACACTCTATACCCTACACTCTATACCCTACACTCTATACCCTAAACTCTATACCCTACACTCTACACTCTATACCCTACACTCTATACCCTACACTCTACACTCTATACCCTACACTCTAATCCCTACACTCTACACTCTATACCCTACACTCTATACCCTACACTCTATACCCTACACTCTACACTCTATACCCTACACTCTATATCCTACACTCTACACTCTATACCATACACTCTATACCCTACACTCTATACCCTACACTCTATACCCTACACTCTACACCCTACACTCTATACACTACACTCTATACCCTACACTTTATACCCTACACGCTATACCCTACACTCTACACCCTACACTCTATACCCTACACTCTATACCATACACTCTATACCCTACACTCTACACTCTATACCCTACACTCTACATCCTACACTCTATACCCTACACTCTAATCCCAACACTCTACACTCTATACCCTACACTCTATACCCTACACTCTATACCATACACTCTACACTCTATACCCTACACTCTATACCATACACTCTACACCATACACTCTATAGCATACACTCTATACCCTACACTCTACACTCTATACCCTACACTCTATACCCTACACTCTACATCCTGCACTCTATACCCTACACACTATACCCTACACTCTACACTCTATACCCTACACTCTATACCCTACACTCTATGCCCTACACTCTATACCCTACACTCTACACTCTATACCCTACACTCTATAGCCTACACTCTACAATCTATACCCTACACTCTATACCCTACACTCTATACCCTACAGTCTATACCCTACACTCTATACTCTACACTCTACACTCTATACCTTACACTCTACACTCTATTCCCTACACTCTATACCCTACACTCTATACCCTACACTCTATACCCTACACTCTATACCCTACACTCTACACCCTACACTCTATACCCTACACTCTATACCATACACTCTATACCCTACACTCTACACTCTATACCCTACACTCTACACCCTAAACTCTATACCCTACACTCTAATCCCTACACTCTACTCTCTATACTCTACACTCTATACCCTACACTCTACACTCTATACCCTACACTCTATACCCTACACTCTATACCCTACACTCTATACCCTACACTCTATACCCTAAACTCTATACCCTACACTCTACACTCTATACCCTACACTCTATACCCTACACTCTACACTCTATACCCTACACTCTATACCCTACACTCTAATCCCTACACTCTACACTCTATACCCTACACTCTATACCCTACACTCTATACCCTACACTCTATACCCTACACTCTACACTCTATACCCTACACTCTATATCCTACACTCTACACTCTATACCATACACTCTATACCCTACACTCTATACCCTACACTCTATACCCTACACTCTACACCCTACACTCTATACACTACACTCTATACCCTACACTCTATACCCTACACGCTATACCCTACACTCTACACCCTACACTCTATACCCTACACTCTATACCATACACTCTATACCCTACACTCTACACTCTATACCCTACACTCTACATCCTACACTCTATACCCTACACTCTAATCCCAACACTCTACACTCTATACCCTACACTCTATACCCTACACTCTATACCCTACACTCTACACTCTCTACCCTACACTCTATACCCTACACTCTATAACATACACTCTATACCCTACACTCTATACCCTACACTCTATACCATACACTCTACACTCTATACCCTACACTCTATACCATACACTCTACACCATACACTCTATAGCATACACTCTATACCCTACACTCTACACTCTATACCCTACACTCTATACCCTACACACTATACCCTACACTCTACACTCTATACCCTACACTCTATACCCTACACTCTATGCCCTACACTCTATACCCTACACTCTACACTCTACACCCTACACTCTATAGCATACACTCTACAATCTATACCCTACACTCTATACCCTACACTCTATACCCTACAGTCTATACCCTACACTCTATACCCTACACTCTACACTCTATACCTTACACTCTACACTCTATTCCCTACACTCTATACCCTACACTCTATACCCTACACTCTATACCCTACACTCTACACCCTACACTCTATACCCTACACTCTATACCATACACTCTATACCCTACACTCTACACTCTATACCCTACACTCTACACCCTACACTCTATACCCTACACTCTAATCCCTACACTCTACTCTCTATACTCTACACTCTATACCCTACACTCTACACTCTATACCTTACACTCTACACTCTATTCCCTACACTCTATACCCTACACTCTATACCCTACACTCTATACCCTACACTCTACACCCTACACTCTATACCCTACACTCTATACCATACACTCTATACCCTACACTCTACACTCTATACCCTACACTCTACACCCTACACTCTATACCCTACACTCTATACCCTACACTCTACACTCTCTACCCTACACTCTATACCCTGCACTCTATACCCTACACTCTATACCCTACACTCTACACTCTATACCCTACACTCTACACTCTATACCCTACACTCTATACCCTACACTCTTTACCCTACACTCTACACTCTATACCCTACACTCTACACTCTATACCCTACACTCTACACTCTATACCCTACACTCTATACCCTACACTCTATACCCTACACTCTATACCCTACACTCTATACCCTACACTCTACACCCCACACTCTATACCCTACACTCTATACCATACACTCTATACCCTACACTCTACATTCTATACCCTACACTCTACACCCTACACTCTATACACTACACTCTAATCCCTACACTCTACACTCTATACCCTACACTCTATACCCTACACTCTATACCCTACACTCTACACTCTCTACCCTACACTCTCTACCCTACACTCTGTACCCTACACTCTATACCCTACACTCTACACTCTATACCCTACACTCTACACTCTATACCCTACACTCTATACCCTACACTCTATACCCTACACTCTATACCCTACACTCTACACTCTATGCCCTACACTCTACACTCTATACCCTACACTCTACACTCTATACCCTACACTCTACACTCTATACCCTACACTCTATACCCTACACTCTATACCCTACACTCTATACCCTACACTCTACACTCTATGCCCTACACTCTACACTCTATACCTTACACTCTACACTCTATTCCCTACACTCTATACCCTACACTCTATACCCTACACTCTATACCCTACACTCTACACCCCACACTCTATACCCTACACTCTATACCATACACTCTATACCCTACACTCTACACTCTATACCCTACACTCTACACCCTACACTCTATACACTACACTCTAATCCCTACACTCTACACTCTATACCCTACACTCTATACCCTACACTCTATACCCTACACTCTACACTCTCTACCCTACACTCTCTACCCTACACTCTATACCCTACACTCTATACCCTACACTCTACACTCTATACCCTACACTCTACACTCTATACCCTACACTCTATACCCTACACTCTATACCCTACACTCTATACCCTACACTCTACACTCTATGCCCTACACTCTACACTCTATACCCTACACTCTACACTCTATACCCTACACTCTACACTCTATACCCTACACTCTATACCCTACACTCTATACCCTACACTCTATACCCTACACTCTACACTCTATGCCCTACACTCTACACTCTATACCTTACACTCTACACTCTATTCCCTACACTCTATACCCTACACTCTATACCCTACACTCTATACCCTACACTCTACACCCCACACTCTATACCCTACACTCTATACCATACACTCTATACCCTACACTCTACACTCTATACACTACACTCTACACCCTACACTCTACACCATACACTCTATAGCATACACTCTATACCCTACACTCTACACTCTATACCCTACACTCTATACCCTACACTCTATACCCTACACTCTACACTCTCTACCCTACACTCTATACCCTACACTCTATAACGTACACTCTATACCCTACACTCTATACCCTACACTCTATACCATACACTCTACACTCTATACCCTACACTCTATAGCCTACACTCTATACCATACACTCTACACTCTATACCCTACACTCTACACTCTATACCCTACACTCTACACTCTATACCCTATATTCTATACCCTACACTCTATACCCTACACTCTATACCCTACACTCTACACTCTATGCCCTACACTCTATACCCTACACTCTACACTCTATACCCTACACTCTACACTCTATACCCTACACTCTATACCCTACACTCTATACCCTACACTCTATACCCTACACTCTACACTCTATGCCCTACACTCTACACTCTATACCTTACACTCTACACTCTATTCCCTACACTCTATACCCTACACTCTATACCCTACACTCTATACCCTACACTCTACACCCCACACTCTATACCCTAAACTCTATACCATACACTCTATACCCTACACTCTACACTCTATACACTACACTCTACACCCTACACTCTACACCATACACTCTATAGCATACACTCTATACCCTACACTCTACACTCTATAACCTACACTCTATACCCTACACTCTACACCCTGCACTCTATACCCTACACACTATACCCTACACTCTACACTCTATACCCTACACTCTATACCCTACACTCTATACCCTACACTCTACACTCTATACCCTACACTCTATAGCCTACACTCTACAATCTATACCCTAAACTCTATACCCTACACTCTATACCCTACAGTCTATACTCTACACTCTATACCCTACACTCTACACTCTATACCTTACACTCTACACTCTATTCCCTACACTCTATACCCTACACTCTATGCCCTACACTCTATACCCTACACTCTATACCCTACACTCTACACCCTACACTCTATACCCTACACTCTATACCATACACTCTATACCCTACACTCTACACTCTATACCCTACACTCTACACCCTACACTCTATACCCTACACTCTAATCCCTACACTCTACTCTCTATACCCTACACTCTATACCCTACACTCTACACTCTATACCTTACACTCTACACTCTATTCCCTACACTCTATACCCTACACTCTATACCCTACACTATATACCCTACACTCTATACCCTACACTCTATACCCTACACTCTATACCATACACTCTATACCCTACACTCTACACTCTATACCCTACACTCTACACCCTACACTCTATACCCTACACTCTATACCCTACACTCTACACTCTCTACCCTACACTCTATGCCCTGCACTCTATACCCTACACTCTATACCCTACACTCTACACTCTATACCCTACACTCTACACTCTATACCCTACACTCTATACCCTACACTCTATACCCTACACTCTATACCCTACACTCTACACTCTATACCCTACACTCTACACTCTATACCCTACACTCTATACCCTACACTCTATACCCTACACTCTACACCCCACACTCTATACCCTACACTCTATACCATACACTCTATACCCTACACTCTACACTCTATACCCTACACTCTACACCCTACACTCTATACACTACACTCTAATCCCTACACTCTACACTCTATACCCTACACTCTATACCCTACACTCTATACCCTACACTCTACACTCTCTACCCTACACTCTCTACCCTACACTCTATACCCTACACTCTATACCCTACACTCTACACTCTATACCCTACACTCTACACTCTATACCCTACACTCTATACCCTACACTCTATACCCTACACTCTATACCCTACACTCTACACTCTATGCCCTACACTCTACACTCTATACCCTACACTCTACACTCTATACCCTACACTCTACATCCTACACTCTATACCCTACACTCTAATCCCAACACTCTACACTCTATACCCTACACTCTATACCCTACACTCTATACCCTACACTCTACACTCTCTACCCTACACTCTATACCCTACACTCTATAACATACACTCTATACCCTACACTCTATACCCTACACTCTATACCATACACTCTACACCATACACTCTATAGCATACACTCTATACCCTACACTCTACACTCTATACCCTACACTCTATACCCTACACTCTACACCCTGCACTCTATACCCTACACACTATACCCTACACTCTACACTCTATACCCTACACTCTATACCCTACACTCTATGCCCTACACTCTATACCCTACACTCTACACTCTATACCCTACACTCTATAGCCTACACTCTACAATCTATACCCTACACTCTATACCCTACACTCTATACCCTACAGTCTATACCCTACACTCTATACCCTACACTCTACACTCTATACCTTACACTCTACACTCTATTCCCTACACTCTATACCCTACACTCTATACCCTACACTCTATACCCTACACTCTATACCCTACACTCTACACCCTACACTTTATACCCTACACTCTATACCATACACTCTATACCCTACACTCTACACTCTACACCCTACACTCTACACCCTACACTCTATACCCTACACTCTAATCCCTACACTCTACTCTCTATACCCTACACTCTATACCCTACACTCTACACTCTATACCTTACACTCTACACTCTATTCCCTACACTCTATACCCTACACTCTATACCCTACACTCTATACCCTACACTCTACACCCTACACTCTATACCCTACACTCTATACCATACACTCTATACCCTACACTCTACACTCTATACCCTACACTCTACACCCTACACTCTATACCCTACACTCTATACCCTACACTCTACACTCTCTACCCTACACTCTATACCCTGCACTCTATACCCTACACTCTATACCCTACACTCTACACTCTATACCCTACACTCTACACTCTATACCCTACACTCTATACCCTACACTCTATAACCTACACTCTATACTCTACACTCTACACTCTATACCCTACACTCTACACTCTATACCCTACACTCTACACTCTATACCCTACACTCTATACCCTACACTCTATACCCTACACTCTATACCCTACACTCTACACTCTATGCCCTACACTCTACACTCTATACCTTACACTCTACACTCTATTCCCTACACTCTATACCCTACACTCTATACCCTACACTCTACACCCCACACTCTATACCCTACACTCTATACCATACACTCTATACCCTACACTCTACACTCTATACCCTACACTCTACACCCTACACTCTATACACTACACTCTAATCCCTACACTCTACACTCTATACCCTACACTCTATACCCTACACTCTACACTCTCTACCCTACACTCTCTACCCTACACTCTATACCCTACACTCTATACCCTACACTCTACACTCTATACCCTACACTCTACACTCTATACCCTACACTCTATACCCTACACTCTATACCCTACACTCTATACCCTACACTCTACACTCTATGCCCTACACTCTATACCCTACACTCTACACTCTATACCCTACACTCTATACCCTACACTCTATACCCTACACTCTATACCCTACACTCTATACCCTACACTCTACACTCTATGCCCTACACTCTACACTCTATACCTTACACTCTACACTCTATTCCCTACACTCTATACCCTACACTCTATACCCTACACTCTACACCCCACACTCTATACCCTACAATCTATACCATACACTCTATACCCTACACTCTACACTCTATACACTACACTCTACACCCTACACTCTACACCATACACTCTATAGCATACACTCTATACCCTACACTCTACACTCTATACCCTACACTCTATACCCTACACTCTATACCCTACACTCTACACTCTCTACCCTACACTCTATACCCTACACTCTATAACGTACACTCTATACCCTACACTCTATACCCTACACTCTATACCATACACTCTACACTCTATACCCTACACTCTACACTCTATACCCTACACTCTACATCCTACACTCTATACCCTACACTCTAATCCCAACACTCTACACTCTATACCCTACACTCTATACCCTACACTCTATACCCTACACTCTACACTCTCTACCCTACACTCTATACCCTACACTCTATAACATACACTCTATACCCTACACTCTATACCCTACACTCTATACCATACACTCTACACTCTATACCCTACACTCTATACCATACACTCTACACCATACACTCTATAGCATACACTCTATACCCTACACTCTACACTCTATACCCTACACTCTATACCCTACACTCTACACCCTGCACTCTATACCCTACACACTATACCCTACACTCTACACTCTATACCCTACACTCTATACCCTACACTCTATGCCCTACACTCTATACCCTACACTCTATAACATACACTCTATACCCTACACTCTATACCCTACACTCTATACCATACACTCTACACTCTATACCCTACACTCTATACCATACACTCTACACCATACACTCTATAGCATACACTCTATACCCTACACTCTACACTCTATACCCTACACTCTATACCCTACACTCTACATCCTGCACTCTATACCCTACACACTATACCCTACACTCTACACTCTATACCCTACACTCTATACCCTACACTCTATGCCCTACACTCTATACCCTACACTCTACACTCTATACCCTACACTCTATAGCCTACACTCTACAATCTATACCCTACACTCTATACCCTACACTCTATACCCTACAGTCTATACCCTACACTCTATACCCTACACTCTACACTCTATACCTTACACTCTACACTCTATTCCCTACACTCTATACCCTACACTCTATACCCTACACTCTATACCCTACACTCTATACCCTACACTCTACACCCTACACTCTATACCCTACACTCTATACCATACACTCTATACCCTACACTCTACACTCTATACCCTACACTCTACACCCTACACTCTATACCCTACACTCTAATCCCTACACTCTACTCTCTATACTCTACACTCTATACCCTACACTCTACACTCTATACCCTACACTCTATACCCTACACTCTATACCCTACACTCTATACCCTACACTCTATACCCTACACTCTATACCCTAAACTCTATACCCTACACTCTACACTCTATACCCTACACTCTATACCCTACACTCTACACTCTATACCCTACACTCTATACCCTACACTCTAATCCCTACACTCTACACTCTATACCCTACACTCTATACCCTACACTCTATACCCTACACTCTACACTCTATACCTTACACTCTATATCCTACACTCTACACTCTATACCATACACTCTATACCCTACACTCTATACCCTACACTCTATACCCTACACTCTACACCCTACACTCTATACACTACACTCTAAACCCTACACTCTATACCCTACACGCTATACCCTACACTCTACACCCTACACTCTATACCCTACACTCTATACCATACACTCTATACCCTACACTCTACACTCTATACCCTACACTCTACATCCTACACTCTATACCCTACACTCTAATCCCAACACTCTACACTCTATACCCTACACTCTATACCCTACACTCTATACCCTACACTCTACACTCTCTACCCTACACTCTATACCCTACACTCTATAACATACACTCTATACCCTACACTCTATACCCTACACTCTATACCATACACTCTACACTCTATACCCTACACTCTATACCATACACTCTACACCATACACTCTATAGCATACACTCTATACCCTACACTCTACACTCTATACCCTACACTCTATACCCTACACTCTACACCCTGCACTCTATACCCTACACACTATACCCTACACTCTACACTCTATACCCTACACTCTATACCCTACACTCTATGCCCTACACTCTATACCCTACACTCTACACTCTACACCCTACACTCTATAGCATACACTCTACAATCTATACCCTACACTCTATACCCTACACTCTATACCCTACAGTCTATACCCTACACTCTATACCCTACACTCTACACTCTATACCTTACACTCTACACTCTATTCCCTACACTCTATACCCTACACTCTATACCCTACACTCTATACCCTACACTCTACACCCTACACTCTATACCCTACACTCTATACCATACACTCTATACCCTACACTCTACACTCTATACCCTACACTCTACACCCTACACTCTATACCCTACACTCTAATCCCTACACTCTACTCTCTATACTCTACACTCTATACCCTACACTCTACACTCTATACCTTACACTCTACACTCTATTCCCTACACTCTATACCCTACACTCTATACCCTACACTCTATACCCTACACTCTACACCCTACACTCTATACCCTACACTCTATACCATACACTCTATACCCTACACTCTACACTCTATACCCTACACTCTATACCCTACACTCTATACCCTACAGTCTATACCCTACACTCTATACCCTACACTCTACACTCTATACCTTACACTCTACACTCTATTCCCTACACTCTATACCCTACACTCTATACCCTACACTCTATACCCTACACTCTACACCCTACACTCTATACCCTACACTCTATACCATACACTCTATACCCTACACTCTACACTCTATACCCTACACTCTACACCCTACACTCTATACCCTACACTCTAATCCCTACACTCTACTCTCTATACTCTACACTCTATACCCTACACTCTACACTCTATACCTTACACTCTACACTCTATTCCCTACACTCTATACCCTACACTCTATACCCTACACTCTATACCCTACACTCTACACCCTACACTCTATACCCTACACTCTATACCATACACTCTATACCCTACACTCTACACTCTATACCCTACACTCTACACCCTACACTCTATACCCTACACTCTATACCCTACACTCTACACTCTCTACCCTACACTCTATACCCTGCACTCTATACCCTACACTCTATACCCTACACTCTACACTCTATACCCTACACTCTACACTCTATACCCTACACTCTATACCCTACACTCTATACCCTACACTCTACACTCTATACCCTACACTCTACACTCTATACCCTACACTCTACACTCTATACCCTACACTCTATACCCTACACTCTATACCCTACACTCTATACCCTACACTCTACACTCTATGCCCTACACTCTACACTCTATACCTTACACTTTACACTCTATTCCCTACACTCTATACCCTACACTCTATACCCTACACTCTATACCCTACACTCTACACCCCACACTCTATACCCTACACTCTATACCATACACTCTATACCCTACACTCTACACTCTATACCCTACACTCTACACCCTACACTCTATACACTACACTCTAATCCCTACACTCTACACTCTATACCCTACACTCTATACCCTACACTCTATACCCTACACTCTACACTCTCTACCCTACACTCTCTACCCTACACTCTATACCCTACACTCTATACCCTACACTCTACACTCTATACCCTACACTCTACACTCTATACCCTACACTCTATACCCTACACTCTATACCCTACACTCTATACCCTACACTCTACACTCTATGCCCTACACTCTACACTCTATACCCTACACTCTACACTCTATACCCTACACTCTACACTCTATACCCTACACTCTATACCCTACACTCTATACCCTACACTCTATACCCTACACTATACACTCTATGCCCTACACTCTACACTCTATACCTTACACTCTACACTCTATTCCCTACACTCTATACCCTACACTCTATACCCTACACTCTATACCCTACACTCTACACCCCACACTCTATACCCTACACTCTATACCATACACTCTATACCCTACACTCTACACTCTATACCCTACACTCTACACCCTACACTCTATACACTACACTCTAATCCCTACACTCTACACTCTATACCCTACACTCTATACCCTACACTCTATACCCTACACTCTACACTCTCTACCCTACACTCTCTACCCTACACTCTATACCCTACACTCTATACCCTACACTCTACACTCTATACCCTACACTCTACACTCTATACCCTACACTCTATACCCTACACTCTATACCCTACACTCTATACCCTACACTCTACACTCTATGCCCTACACTCTACACTCTATACCCTACACTCTACACTCTATACCCTACACTCTACACTCTATACCCTACACTCTATACCCTACACTCTATACCCTACACTCTATACCCTACACTCTACACTCTATGCCCTACACTCTACACTCTCTACCCTACACTCTATACCCTGCACTCTATACCCTACACTCTATACCCTACACTCTACACTCTATACCCTACACTCTACACTCTATACCCTACACTCTATACCCTACACTCTATACCCTACACTCTATACCCTACACTCTACACTCTATACCCTACACTCTACACTCTATACCCTACACTCTACACTCTATACCCTACACTCTATACCCTACACTCTATACCCTACACTCTATACCCTACACTCTACACTCTATGCCCTACACTCTACACTCTATACCTTACACTTTACACTCTATTCCCTACACTCTATACCCTACACTCTATACCCTACACTCTATACCCTACACTCTACACCCCACACTCTATACCCTACACTCTATACCATACACTCTATACCCTACACTCTACACCCTATACCCTACACTCTACACCCTACACTCTATACACTACACTCTAATCCCTACACTCTACATTCTATACCCTACACTCTATACCCTACACTCTATACCCTACACTCTACACTCTCTACCCTACACTCTCTACCCTACACTCTATACCCTACACTCTATACCCTACACTCTACACTCTATACCCTACACTCTACACTCTATACCCTACACTCTATACCCTACACTCTATACCCTACACTCTATACCCTACACTCTACACTCTATGCCCTACACTCTACACTTTATACCCTACACTCTACACTCTATACCCTACACTCTACACTCTATACCCTACACTCTATACCCTACACTCTATACCCTACACTCTATACCCTACACTCTACACTCTATGCCCTACACTCTACACTCTATACCTTACACTCTACACTCTATTCCCTACACTCTATACCCTACACTCTATACCCTACACTCTATACCCTACACTCTACACCCCACACTCTATACCCTACACTCTATACCATACACTCTATACCCTACACTCTACACTCTATACCCTACACTCTACACCCTACACTCTATACACTACACTCTAATCCCTACACTCTACACTCTATACCCTACACTCTATACCCTACACTCTATACCCTACACTCTACACTCTCTACCCTACACTCTCTACCAAAACTCTATATACCCTACACTCTATACCCTACACTCTACACTCTATACCCTACACTCTACACTCTATACCCTACACTCTATACCCTACACTCTATACCCTACACTCTATACCCTACACTCTACACTCTATGCCCTACACTCTACACTCTATACCCTACACTCTACACTCTATACCCTACACTCTATACCCTACACTCTATACCCTACACTCTATACCCTACACTCTATACCCTACACTCTACACTCTATGCCCTACACTCTACACTCTATACCTTACACTCTACACTCTATTCCCTACACTCTATACCCTACACTCTATACCCTACACTCTACACCCCACACTCTATACCCTACAATCTATACCATACACTCTATACCCTACACTCTACACTCTATACACTACACTCTACACCCTACACTCTACACCATACACTCTATAGCATACACTCTATACCCTACACTCTACACTCTATACCCTACACTCTATACCCTACACTCTATACCCTACACTCTACACTCTCTACCCTACACTCTATACCCTACACTCTATAACGTACACTCTATACCCTACACTCTATACCCTACACTCTATACCATACACTCTACACTCTATACCCTACACTCTACACTCTATACCCTACACTCTACATCCTACACTCTATACCCTACACTCTAATCCCAACACTCTACACTCTATACCCTACACTCTATACCCTACACTCTATACCCTACACTCTACACTCTCTACCCTACACTCTATACCCTACACTCTATAACATACACTCTATACCCTACACTCTATACCCTACACTCTATACCATACACTCTACACTCTATACCCTACACTCTATACCATACACTCTACACCATACACTCTATAGCATACACTCTATACCCTACACTCTACACTCTATACCCTACACTCTATACCCTACACTCTACACCCTGCACTCTATACCCTACACACTATACCCTACACTCTACACTCTATACCCTACACTCTATACCCTACACTCTATGCCCTACACTCTATACCCTACACTCTACACTCTACACCCTACACTCTATAGCCTACACTCTACAATCTATACCCTACACTCTATACCCTACACTCTATACCCTACAGTCTATACCCTACACTCTATACCCTACACTCTACACTCTATACCTTACACTCTACACTCTATTCCCTACACTCTATACCCTACACTCTATACCCTACACTCTATACCCTACACTCTATACCCTACACTCTACACCCTACACTCTATACCCTACACTCTATACCATACACTCTATACCCTACACCCTACACTCTATACCCTACACTCTACACCCTACACTCTATACCCTACACTCTAATCCCTACACTCTACTCTCTATACTCTACACTCTATACCCTACACTCTACACTCTATACCTTACACTCTACACTCTATTCCCTACACTCTATACCCTACACTCTATACCCTACACTCTATACCCTACACTCTACACCCTACACTCTATACCCTACACTCTATACCATACACTCTACACTCTATACCCTACACTCTACACCCTACACTCTATACCCTACACTCTATACCCTACACTCTACACTCTCTACCCTACACTCTATACCCTGCACTCTATACCCTACACTCTATACCCTACACTCTACACTCTATACCCTACACTCTACACTCTATACCCTACACTCTATACCCTACACTCTATACCCTACACTCTATACCCTACACTCTACACTCTATACCCTACACTCTACACTCTATACCCTACACTCTACACTCTATACCCTACACTCTATACCCTACACTCTATACCCTACACTCTACACTCTATGCCCTACACTCTACACTCTATACCTTACACTCTACACTCTATTCCCTACACTCTATACCCTACACTCTATACCCTACACTCTATACCCTACACTCTACACCCCACACTCTATACCCTACACTCTATACCATACACTCTATACCCTACACTCTACACTCTATACCCTACACTCTACACTCTACACTCTATACACTACACTCTAATCCCTACACTCTACACTCTATACCCTACACTCTATACCCTACACTCTATACCCTACACTCTACACTCTCTACCCTACACTCTCTACCCTACACTCTATACCCTACACTCTATACCCTACACTCTACACTCTATACCCTACACTCTACACTCTATACCCTACACTCTATACCCTACACTCTATACCCTACACTCTATACCCTACACTCTACACTCTATGCCCTACACTCTACACTCTATACCCTACACTCTACACTCTATACCCTACACTCTACACTCTATACCCTACACTCTATACCCTACACTCTATACCCTACACTCTATACCCTACACTCTACACTCTATGCCCTACACTCTACACTCTATACCTTACACTCTACACTCTATTCCCTACACTCTATACCCTACACTCTATACCCTACACTCTATACCATACACTCTATACCCTACACTCTACACTCTATACCCTACACTCTACACTCTATACTCTACACTCTATACCCTACACTATATACCCTACACTCTATTCCCTACACTCTACACTCTATACCCTACACTCTACACTCTATACCCTACACTCTATACCCTACACTCTATACCCTACACTCTATACCCTACACTCTATACTCTACACTCTACACTCTATACCCTACACTCTATACCCTACACTCTACACTCTATACCCTACACTCTATGCCCTACACTCTATACCCTACACTCTATACCCTACACTCTATACCCTACACTCTACACTCTATACCCTACACTCTATACCCTACACTCTATACCCTACACTCTACACTCTATACCCTACACTCTATACCCTACATTCTATACCCTACACTCTATACCCTACACTCTATACCCTACACTCTACACTCTATACCCTACACTCTATACCCTACACTCTACACTCTATACCCTACACTCTATACCCTACACTCTATACCATACACTCTATACCCTACACTCTATACCCTACACTCTATACCATACACTCTATACCCTACACTCTATACCGTACACTCTATACCCTACACTCTATACCCTACACTCTATACCCTACACTCTACACCCTACACTCTATACCTTACACTCTATACCCTACACTCTATACCCTACACTCTAAACTCTATACCCTACACTCTACACTCTATACCCTACACTCTATACCCTACACTCTATACCCTACACTCTACACTCTACACTCTATGCCCTACACTCTACACCCTACACTCTCTACCCTACACTCTAATCCCTTCACTCTACACTCTATACCCTACACTCTATACCCTACACTCTATACCCTACACTCTACACTCTCTACACTACACTCTCTACCCTACACTCTATACCCTACACTCTATACCCTACACTCTACAATCTATACCCTACACTCTACACTCTATACCCTACACTCTATACCCTACACTCTACACTCTATGCCCTACACTCTACACTCTATACCCTACACTCTATACCCTACACTCTATATCCTACACTCTACACTCTTTACCCTACAATCTATACCCTACACTCTATGCCCTACACTCTATACCCTACACTCTATACCCTACACTCTATACCCTACACTCTACACTCTATACCCTACACTCTACACCCTACACTCTATACCCTACACTCTAATCCCTACACTCTACTCTCTATACCCTACATTCTATACCCTACACTCTACACTCTATACCTTACACTCCACACTCTATTCCCTACAATCTATACCCTACACTCTATACCCTACACTCTATACCCTACACTCTATACCCTACACTCTACACCCTACACTCTATACCCTACACTCTATACCATACACTCTATACCCTACACTCTACACTCTATACCCTACACTCTACACCCTACACTCTATACCCTACACTCTATACCCTACACTCTACACTCTCTACCCTACACTCTATGCCCTGCACTCTATACCCTACACTCTATACCCTACACTCTACACTCTATACCCTACACTCTAAACTCTATACCCTACACTCTATACCCTACACTCTATACCCTACACTCTATACCCTACACTCTATACCCTACACTCTATACCCTACACTCTATACCCTACACTCTACACTCTATACCCTACTTTCTACACTCTATACCCTACACTCTATACCCTACACTCTACACCCCACACTCTATACCCTACACTCTATACCATACACTCTATACCCTACACTCTACACTCTATACCCTACACTCTACACCCTACACTCTATACACTACACTCTAATCCCTACACTCTACACTCTATACCCTACACTCTATACCCTACACTCTATACCCTACACTCTACACTCTCTACCCTACACTCTCTACCCTACACTCTATACCCTACACTCTATACCCTACACTCTACACTCTATACCCTACACTCTACACTCTATACCCTACACTCTATACCCTACACTCTATACCCTACACTCTATACCCTATACTCTACACTCTATGCCCTACACTCTACACTCTATACCCTACACTCTACACTCTATACCCTACACTCTACACTCTATACCCTACACTCTATACCCTACACTCTATACCCTACACTCTACACTCTATGCCCTACACTCTACACTCTATACCTTACACTCTACACTCTATTCCCTACACTCTATACCCTACACTCTATACCCTACACTCTATACCCTACACTCTACACCCCACACTCTATACCCTACACTCTATACCATACACTCTATACCCTACACTCTACACTCTATACACTACACTCTACACCCTACACTCTATACACTACACTCTAATCCCTACACTCTACACTCTATACCCTACACTCTATACCCTACACTCAATACCCTACACTCTACACTCTCTACCCTACACTCTCTACCCTACACTCTATACCCTACACTCTATACCCTACACTCTACACTCTATACCCTACACTCTACACTCTATACCCTACACTCTATACCCTACACTCTATACCCTACACTCTACACTCTATGCCCTACACTCTACACTCTATACCCTACACTCTATACCCTACACTCTATACCCTACACTCTACACTCTATACCCTACACTCTATACCCTACACTCTATGCCCTACACTCTATACCCTACACTCTATACCCTACACTCTATACCCTACACTCTACACTCTATACCCTACACTCTATACCCTACACTCTATACCCTACACTCTACACTCTATACCCTACACTCTATACCCTACACTCTATACCCTACACTCTATACCCTACACTCTATACCCTACACTCTATGCCCTACACTCTATACCCTACACTATATACCCTACACTTTATACCCTACACTCTATACCCTACACTCTACACTCTATACCCTACACTCTATACCCTACACTCTATACCCTACACTCTACACTCTATACCCTACACTCTATACCCTACACTCTATACCCTACACTTTACACTCTATACCCTACACTCTATACCCTACACTCTATACCCTACACTCTATACCCTACACTCTACACTCTATACCCTACACTCTATACCCTACACTCTACACTCTATACCCTACACTCTATACCCTACACTCTATGCCCTACACTCTATACCCTACACTCTATACCCTACACTCTATACCCTACACTCTACACTCTCTACCCTACACTCTATACCCTACACTCTATACCCTACACTCTAATCCCTACACTCTACACTCTATACCCTACACTCTATACCCTACACTCTACACTCTATACATTACACTCTACACTCTATTCCCTACACTCTATACCCTACACTCTATACCCTACACTCTATACCCTACTCTCTATACCCTACACTCTACACCCTACACTCTATACCCTACACTCTATACCATACACTCTATACCCTACACTCTACACTCTATACCCTACACTCTACACCCTACACTCTATACCCTACACTCTAATCCCTACACTCTACACTCTATACCCTACACTCTATACCCTACACTCTATACCCTACACTCTACACTCTCTACACTACACTCTATACCCTACACTCTATACCCTACACTCTATACCCTACACTCTACACTCTATACCCTACACTCTACACTCTATACCCTACACTCTATACCCTACACAATATACCCTACACTCTATACCCTACACTCTATACCCTACACTCTACACTCTATGCCCTACACTCTACACTCTATACCCTACACTCTACACTCTATACCTTACACTCTATACCCTACACTCTATACCCTACACTCTATACCCTACACTCTACGCCCTACACTCTACACTCTATACCTTACACTCAACACTCTATTCCCTACACACTATACCCTACACTCTATACCCTACACTCTATACCCTACACTCTATACCCTACACTCTATACCATACACTCTATACCCTACACTCTACACTCTATGCCCTACACTCTACACCCTACACTCTCTACCCTACACTCTAATCCCTACACTCTACACTCTATACCCTACACTCTATACCCTACACTCTATACCCTACACTCTACACTCTCTACACTACACTCCCTACCCTACACTCTATACCCTACACTCTATACCCTACACTCTACAATCTATACCCTACACTCTACACTCTATACCCTACACTCTATACCCTACACTCTACACTCTATGCCCTACACTCTACACTCTATACCCTACACTCTATACCCTACACTCTATATCCTACACTCTACACTCTTTACCCTACAATCTATACCCTACACTCTATGCCCTACACTCTATACCCTACACTCTATACCCTACACTCTATACCCTACACTCTACACTCTATACCCTACACTCTATACCCTACACTCTATACCCTACACTCTACACTCTATACCCTACACTCTATACCCTACACTCTATACCCTACACTCTACACTCTATACCCTACACTCTATGCCCTACACTCTATACCCTACACTCTATACCCTACACTCTATACCCTACACTCTTTACCCTACACTCTACACTCTATACCCTACACTCTATACCCTACACTCTATACCCTACTCTCTACACTCTATACCCTACACTCTATACCCTACACTCTATACCCTACACTCTACACTCTATACCCAACACTCTATACCCTACACTCTATACCCTATACTCTAATCCCTACACTCTACACTCTATACCCTACACTCTATACCCTACACTCTACACTCTATACCTTACACTCTACACTCTATTCCATACACTCTATACCCTACACTCTATACCCTACACTCTATACCCTACACTCTATACCCAACACTCTACACCCTACACTCTATACCCTACACTCTATACCATACACTCTATACCCTACACTCTACACTCTATACCCTACACTCTACACTCTATACCCTACACTCTATATCCTACACTCTATACCCTACACTCTATACCCTACACTCTATACCCTACACACTACACTCTATACCCTACACTCTACACTCTATACCCTACACTCTATACCCTACACTCTATACCCTACACTCTATACCCTACATTCTATACCCTACACTCTGCACTCTATACCCTACACTCTATACCCTACACTCTACACCCTACACTCTATACCCTACACTCTATGCCCTACACTCTATACCCTACACTCTATACCATACACTCTATACCCTACACTCTATACCCTACACTCTATACCCTACACTCTACACCCTACACTCTATACCCTACACTCTATACCCTACACTCTATACCCTACACTCTAATCCCTACACTCTACACTCTATACCCTACACTCCATACCCTACACTCTATACCCTACACTCTACACTCTATACCCTACACTCTATATCCTACACTCTACACTCTATACCATACACTCTATACCCTACACGCTATACCCTACACTCTATACCCTACACTCTACACCCTACACTCTATACCCTACACTCTATACCCTACACTCTATACCCTAAACTCTACACCCTACACTCTATACCCTACACTCTATACCATACACTCTATACCCTACACTCTACACTCTATACCCTACACTCCACATCCTACACTCTATACCCTACACTCTAATCCCGACACTCTACACTCTATACCCTACACTCTATACCCTACACTCTACACTCTCTACCCTACACTCTATACCCTACACTGTATAACATACACTCTATACCCTACACTCTATACCCTACTCTCTATACCCTACACTCTATACCATACACTCTACACCATACACTCTATAGCATACACTCTATACCCTACACTCTACACTCTATACCCTACACTCTATACCCTACACTCTACACCCTGCATTCTATACCCTACACACTATAGCCTACACTCTACACTCTATACCATACACTCTATACCCTACACTCTATACCCTACACTCTATACCCTACACTCTACACTCTATACCCTACATCCTATAGCCTACACTCTACAATCTATACCCTACACTCTATACCCTACACTCTATACCCTACAGTCTATACCCTACACTCTATACCCTACACTCTACACTCTATACCTTACACTCTACACTCTATTCCCTACACTCTATACCCTACACTCTATACCCTACACTCTATACCCTACACTCTACACCCTACACTCTATACCCTACACTCTATACCCTACACTCTATACCCTACATTCTACACTCTATACCCTACACTCTACACCCTACACTCTATACCCTACACTCTAATCCCTACACTCTACACTCTATACCCTACACTCTATACCCTACACTCTACACTCTATACCTTACACTCTACACTCTATTCCCTACACTCTATACCCTACACTCTATACCCTACACTCTATACCCTACACTCTATACCCTACACTCTACACCCTACACTCTATACCCTACACTCTATACCATACACTCAATACCCTACACTCTACACTCTATACCCTACACTCTACACCCTACACTCTATACCCTACACTCCAATCCCTACACTCTACACTCTATACCCTACACTCTATACCCTACACTCTACACTCTCTACCCTACACTCTATACCCTACACTCTATACCCTACACTCTACACTCTATACCCTACACTCTACACTCTATACCCTACACTCTATACCCTACACTCTATACCCTACACTCTACACTCTATGCCCTACACTCTACACTCTATACCCTACACTCTACACTCTATACCCTACACTCTACACTCTATACCCTACACTCTATACCCTACACTCTATACCCTACACTCTACACTCTATACCCTACACTCTACACTCTATACCTTACACTCTACACTCTATTCCATACACTCTATACCCTACACTCTATACCCTACACTCTATACCCTACACTCTATACCCAACACTCTACAACCTACACTCTATACCCTACACTCTATACCATACACTCTATACCCTACACTCTACACTCTATACCCTACACTCTACACTCTATACCCTACACTCTATATCCTACACTCTATACCCTACACTCTATACCCTACACTCTATTCCCTACACTCTACACTCTATACCCTACACTCTACACTCTATACCCTACACTCTATACCCTACACTCTATACCCTACACTCTATACCCTACACTCTATACCCTACTCTCTATACCCTACACTCTGCACTCTATACCCTACACTTATACCCTACACTCTACACCCTACACTCTATACCCTACACTCTATGCCCTACACTCTATACCCTACACTCTATACCATACACTCTATACCCTACACTCTACACTCTATACCCTACACTCTATACCCTACACTCTATACCCTACACTCTACACCCTACACTCTATACCCTACACTCTATACCCTACACTCTATACCCTACACTCTAATCCCTACACTCTACACTCTATACCCTACACTCCATACCCTACACTCTATACCCTACACTCTACACTCTATACCCTACACTCTATATCCTACACTCTACACTCTATACCATACACTCTATACCCTACACGCTATACCCTACACTCTATGCCCTACACTCTACACCCTACACTCTATACCCTACACTCTATACCCTACACTCTATACCCTAAACTCTACACCCTACACTCTATACCCTACACTCTATACCATACACTCTATACCCTACACTCTACACTCTATACCCTACACTCCACATCCTACACTCTATACCCTACACTCTAATCCCGACACTCTACACTCTATACCCTACACTCTATACCCTACACTCTACACTCTCTACCCTACACTCTATACCCTACACTCTATACCCTACACTCTACACTCTATGCCCTACACTCTACACTCTATACCTTACACTCTACACTCTATACCCTACACTCTATACCCTACACTCTATACCCTACACTCTACACTCTATTCCCTACACTCTATACCCTACACTCTATACCCTACACTCTATACCCTACACTCTATACCCTACACTCTACACTCTATGCCCTACACTCTACACTCTATACCTTACACTCTACACTCTATACCCTACACTCTATACCCTACACTCTATACCCTACACTCTATACCCTACACTCTACACTCTATTTCCTACACTCTATACCCTACACTCTATACCCTACACTCTATACCCTACACTCTATACCCTACACTCTATACCATACACTCTATACCCTACACTCTACACTCTATACCCTACACTCTACACCCTACACTCTATACCCTACACTCTAATCCCTACACTCTATACTCTATACCCTACACTCTATACCCTACACTCTATACCCTACACTCTACACTCTATGCCCTACACTCTACACTCTATACCTTACACTCTACACTCTATACCCTACACTCTATACCCTACACTCTATACCCTACACTCTATACCCTACACTCTACACTCTATTCCCTACACTCTATACCCTACACTCTATACCCTACACTCTATACCCTACACTCTATACCCTACACTCTATACCATACACTCTATACCCTACACTCTACACTCTATACCCTACACTCTACACCCTACACTCTATACCCTACACTCTAATCCCTACACTCTATACTCTATACCCTACACTCTATACCCTACACTCTATACCCTACACTCTACACTCTCTACCCTACACTCTCTACCCTACACTCTATACCCTACACTCTATACCCTACACTCTACACTCTATACCCTACACTCTACACTCTATACCCTACACTCTATACCCTACACTCTATACCCTACACTCTACACTCTGTGCCCTACACTCTACACTCTATACCCTACACTCTATACCCTACACTATATACCCTACACTCTACACTCTATACCCTACACTCTATACCCTACACTCTATACCCTACACTCTACACTCTATACCCTACACTCTATACCCTACACTCTATGCCCTACACTCTATACCCTACACTCTATACCCTACACTCTATACCCTACACTCTATACCCTACACTCTACACTCTATACCCTACACTCTATACCCTACACTCTATACCCTACACTCTACACTCTATACCCTACACTCTATACCCTACACTCTACACTCTATACCCTACACTCTATACCCTACACTCTATGCCCTACACTCTATACCCTACACTCTATACCCTACACTCTATACCCTACACTCTACACTCTATACCCTACACTCTATACCCTACACTCTATACCCTACACTCTACACTCTATACCCTACACTCTATACCCTACACTCTATACCCTACACTCTACACTCTATACCCTACACTCTATGCCCTACACTCTATACCCTACACTCTATACCCTACACTCTATACCCTACACTCTATACCCTACACTCTACACTCCATACCCTACACTCTATACCCTACACTCTATACCCTACACTCTACACTCTATACCCTACACTCTATACCCTACACTCTATGCCCTACACTCTATACCCTATACTCTATACCCTGCACTCTACACTCTATACCCTACACTCTATACCCTACACTCTATACCCTACACTCTAATCCCTACACTCTACACTCTATACCCTACACTCTATACCCTACACTCTACACTCTATGAACAAAAATCCCAAATGCATAATGTGAGAAAACCGATTTCTGGTGAAAATACCACCAAGACAATCCGAACTCACTATCCGCTCAAAACAAATTATATTGCCAGGAGGAAGAACTGAGCATCGATGAACAATATAGATCAACTTTATTCAGAAACATCACATAACATATCATTACATATCAAATATATTCAAATAATATGAACAAAGATGGCCGTTGGTGATAAGCTGAAAAACATAACCCCCATATCCCTACTCCCTCTCCTTATGATATCTACCCACCTGGGTATACATATCAAACCCCTGCCCACCCCTCCCAAAAAGAAAGGGGAAAGTAGGACACTGGACACTAGTATCGATCTCAGTGAAACCACAAGTATGTCCACCCGGAGAAACATAAACCCATATGTGCCATATAGAATAATAAATTACAACCTCATAAGGTACCAGAAATAATAAAGCTAGCGCAGGGATAATGCCAAAGTTTAACCGGTCTAAAGGTAGGTAGACAAAAAGTGTCAGTGTCATTAAGGTAACAGGTGAGAACCTATGCACACAGCGGTGCCATTGCTGCTGGCACTGTAACAAACAGATGGAAAATCATAAAACGCCAGCCACAGGACAAGGACTCACCTAAAACACGGGCAGGGTGGAGGGGCAGTCGGGAGGTGGTCCCCGACGCGCGTTTCGCGGCTACACACCGCCGCTTTCTCAAGGGGATAACTCTAAAATGCTCAAAAGGACCTTGAAATAGCCCCTGACCCAGGTCACATGGCGCCCGGCGGCCAATAACAGTAGCGCTATCGGCGCATGCGCACTGCGTCCGACAGGTCCCGGCAGTGCAAACGGGCGTCACAGCAAGCACGCAGATGCAGGAGAAGCCTGCAATCAGCGAACAAGCCGCGCAGACGCCCGTGCACACCGGGACAAGGCGGCACACAGCGCGATGCACACTGCCACTGATGTGAATACAAAATGGTGACTCTAGACAATCAGATGCAGTTGCACCGATCCGAAGTCCGCCCGCCTCACCCCCAGCTTCCAAAAGGAATCGAAATACCCATCAGACTCCAATCCCACAGTACACAAAAGTGGGACACGGAGACGCACAACAGAAAACATATATAACAAAACTATTAGAACAAATACAAAAACTGATAATAATAAACAAACAAAAAAACTAAATTTCTGTGCGTTGGTTGACTGATACGGCCAACATGCTCCTTGCTTCATGCATGTATTGTCCGTCATGTTCACTTGCGCCGTAATCACAGTCGATGTGGTCTTTACATCATGGAAGGGATGGTAATGAGAATTTGCAGGGCCACAGGGCAATATAACAAGGAACACCTCTGGGCATCACATCACTCCGGTTCACTATTAGTATGAATATGTAGAAAAGAACAACAATTAAAATCACATAAAAAAAGATTAAAACAGCATAAAAACAACATAAAAACAACCACCCGACTGCAAACGGGTATGGAGGACCGGGTAGAGAGGATTATAACTACTGTAATAGCCTCAGGAACGCAGGAGGTACACAATATAGACAACCACACCATGAGCAGAAGGCGGAGCAGTAATCATAAGTAGGAGGAGAAACTCAATGCCTCATTTAGGCCATTTGGTGCCATAGTGCCCAGTTGCACTATCCATTTTGTTTCTTTTTGTGCCAAAAATTTCTTATTGTCCCCACCTCGAACTCCCAGATGTAAAACGTCAATACCTCTCACCTTTAATAATTTTGCATCACATTTGTGGTGCATTCTGAAATGGCGGGGTATTGATTTAAGTTCAGCAATGTCCGGCACCGTCCTGGCCGCACCAATGTCCCGCACATGCTCACGGACCCTGACTCTCAGTTCCCGAGTGGTTAAGCCCACGTACACCATGGGACAGGGGCACGTTGCATAATAAACCACATTGGTTGTGCTACAAGAGATCCACTCCCTGATATCATATTTTTTAGTTCCATCCGTGGACATAAAGCTAGAGCATCGCAGGACATTGGTGCAGGCAAGACAGTGCCCACAGGGGAAGCATCCCACATTAGGCCCCCTTGTTCCAAATGGGTTGTTCGGGGTGGGGACATAATGGCTACGCACCAATAAATCGTTTAAATTTTTACACCTCCTCGATGTCATCTGTGGGTTAGGGCCAAGGGAGGTCGCCAGGGAGGGCTCGGTCTTCAAGACAGACCAATGTTTGGCAAGGATGGAGCGCATATTACCCCACTCGTGGTTGTAAGTTGAGATAAAACGAATGGGATTGGCCCCATCCCTGTTAGTCCGCTTAGCGGACGGATGTAGAAGAGTCTCACGTGGGGTTCTTCTGGCGCGATCATAGCCGTATTTAATAGATCTCCGGCTATAGCCCCGGGCCAGAAAACGGTCTTTCAGATCCGAGGCCTGTGCCTCGAATCTGGGCTCAGAGGAGCATATTCGCCGCATCCTGAGGAACTGTCCAACCGGGACGGCCCTCACCGTGGATGGGTCATGTGCTGATGACGCATGTAGAAGCGCATTGACGGAGGTCGACTTTCTGAAGACATCAGCCTGGATACGCCGAGAATGGTCGACCTCCAGGCGGATGTCCAAAAAATCGACCGCAACTCTACACTCTATACCTTACATTCTACACTCTATTCCCTACACTCTATACCCTACACTCTATACCCTACACTCTATACCCTACACTCTATACCCAACACTCTACACCCTACACTCTATACCCTACACTCTATACCATACACTCTATACCCTACACTCTACACTCTATACCCTACACTCTAAACTCTATACCCTACACTCTATACCCTACACTCTATACCCTACACTCTATACCCTACACTCTATACTCTACACTCTACACTCTATACCCTACACTCTACACTCTATACCCTACACTCTATACCCTACACTCTATACCCTACACTCTATACCCTACACTCTATACCCTACACTCTACACTCTATGCCCTACACTCTACACGCTATACCCTACACTCTACACCCTACACTCTACACTCTATACCCTACACTCTATACCCTACACTCTATACCATACACTCTATACCCTACACTCTACACTCTATGCCCTACACTCTACACTCTATACCTTACACTCTACACTCTATTCCCTACACTCTATACCCTACACTCTATACCCTACACTCTATACCCTACACTCTACACTCTCTACCCTACACTCTCTACCCTACACTCTATACCCTACACTCTATACCCTACACTCTACACTCTATACCCTACACTCTACACTCTATACCCTACACTTTATACCCTACACTCTATACCCTACACTCTACACTCTATGCCCTACACTCTACACTCTATACCCTACACTCTATACCCTACACTCTATACCCTACACTCTATACCCTACACTCTATGCCCTACACTCTATACCCTACACTCTATACCCTACACTCTATACCCTACACTCTACACTCTATACCCTACACTCTATACCCTACACTCTATACCCTACACTATACACTCTATACCCTACACTCTATACCCTACACTCTATACCCTACACTCTACACTCTATACCCTACACTCTATACCCTACACTCTAAGCCCTACACTCTATTCCCTACACTCTATACCCTACACTCTATACCCTACACTCTATACCCTACACTCTATACCCTACACTCTACAATCTATACCCTACACTCTATACCCTACACTCTATACCCTACACTCTATACCCTACACTCTATACCCTACACTCTATACCCTACACTCTATGCCCTACACTCTATACCCTACACTCTATACCCTACACTCTATACCCTACACTCTACACTCTATACCCTACACTCTATACCCTACACTCTAATCCCTACACTCCACCCTCTATACCCTACACTCTATACCCTACACTCTACACTCTATACCTTACACTCTACACTCTATTCCCTACACTCTATACCCTACACTCTATACCCTACACTCTATACCCTACACTCTATACCCAACACTCAACACCCTACACTCTATACCCTACACTCTATACCATACACTCTATACCCTACACTCTACACTCTATACCCTACACTCTAAACTCTATACCCTACACTCTATACCCTACACTCTACACTCTATACCCTACACTCTATACCCTACACTCTATACCCTACACTCTATACCCTACACTCTACACTCTATACCCTACACTCTATACCCTACACTCTACACTCTATACCCTACACTCTATACCCTACACTCTATAGCTATACTCTATACCCTACACTCTATAACTTACTATGTTACTATTTATTAGGTTCTGTAGAAGGACGTAGATCTGGGTATTTATTATGATGGAATATAGGCTGAACTGGATGGACAAATGTCTTTTTTCGGCCTTACTAACTATGTTACTATGTTACTATGTTATGCCCTACACTCTATACCCTACACTCTATACCCTACACTCTATACCCTACACTCTATACCCTACACTCTATACCCTACACTCAACACTCTATACCCTACACTCTATACCCTACACTCTATACCCTACACTCTACACTCTATACCCTACACTCTATACCCTACACTCTATACCCTACACTCTACACTCTATACCCTACACTTTATACCCTACACTCTATACCCTACATTCTACACTCTATGCCCTACACTCTACACTCTATACCCTACACTCTATACCCTACACTCTATACCCTACACTCTACACTCTATACCCTACACTCTATACCCTACACTCTATGCCCTACACTCTATACCCTACACTCTATACCCTACACTCTATACCCTACACTCTACACTCTATACCCTACACTCTATACCCTACACTCTATACCCTACACTATACACTCTATACCCTACACTCTATACCCTACACTCTATACCCTACACTCTACACTCTACACCCTACACTCTATACCCTACACTCTATGCCCTACACTCTATACCCTACACTCTATACCCTACACTCTATACCCTACACTCTATACCATACACTCTACAATCTATACCCTACACTCTATACCCTACACTCTATACCCTACACTCTACACTCTATACCCTACACTCTATACCCTACACTCTATACCCTACACTCTATGCGCTACACTCTATACCCTACACTCTATACCCTACACTCTACACTCTATACCCTACACTCTATACCCTACACTCTAATCCCTACACTCTACCCTCTATACCCTACACTCTATACCCTACACTCTACACTCTATACCTTACACTCTACACTCTATTCCCTACACTCTATACCCTACACTCTATACCCTACACTCTATACCCTACACTCTATTCACAACACTCAACACCCTACACTCTATACCCTACACTCTATACCATACACTCTATACCCTACACTCTACACTCTATACCCTACACTCTAAACTCTATACCCTACGCTCTATACCCTACACTCTATACCCTACACTCTACACTCTATACCCTACACTCTATACCCTACACTCTATACCCTACACTCTATACCCTACACTCTATACCCTACACTCTACACTCTATACCCTACACTCTATACCCTACACTCTATGCCCTACACTCTATACCCTACACTCTATACCCTACACTCTATACCCTACACTCTATACCCTACACTCAACACTCTATACCCTACACTCTATACCCTACACTCTATACCCTACACTCTACACTCTATACCCTACACTCTATACCCTACACTCTATACCCTACACTCTATACCCTACACTCTATACCCTACACTCTACACTCTATACCCTACACTCTATACCCTACACTCTACACTCTATACCCTACACTCTATACCCTACACTCTATGCCCTACACTCTATACCCTACACTCTATACCCTACACTCTATACCCTACACTCTATACCCTACACTCTATACCCTACACTCTACACTCTATACCCTACACTCTATACCTTACACTCTACACTCTATACCCTACACTCTATACCCTACACTCTATGCCCTACACTCTATACCCTACACTCTATACCCTACACTCTATACCCTACACTCTACACTCTACACCCTAAACTCTATACCCTACACTCTATACCCTACACTCTAATCCCTACACTCTACCCTCTATACCCTACACTCTATACCCTACACTCCATACCTTACACTCTACACTCTATTCCCTACACTCTATACCCTACACTCTATACCCTACACTCTATACCCTACACTCTATACCCAACACTCAACACCCTACACTCTATACCCTACACTCTATACCATACACTCTATACCCTACACTCTACACTCTATACCCTACACTCTAAACTCTATACCCTACACTCTATACCCTACACTCTATACCCTACACTCTATACCCTACACTCTACACTCTATACCCTACACTCTATACCCTACACTCTATACCCTACACTCTATACCCTACACTCTATACCCTACACTCTACACTCTATACCCTACACTCTATACCCTACACTCTACACTCTATACCCTACACTCTATACCCTACACTCTATGCCCTACACTCTATACCCTACACTCTATACCCTACACTCTATACCCTACACTCTATACCCTACACTCTATACCCTACACTCTACACTCTATACCCTACACTCTATACCTTACACTCTACACTCTATACCCTACACTCTATACCCTACACTCTAATCCCTACACTCTACACTCTATACCCTACACTCTATACCCTACACTCTATACCTTACACTCTACACTCTATACCCTACACTCTATATCCTACACTCTACACTCTATACCCTACACTCTATACCATACACTCTATACCCTACACTCTATACCATACACTCTATACCCTACACTCTATACCCTACACTCTACACCCTACACTCTATACCTTACACTCTATACCCTACACTCTATACCCTACAATCTAAACTCTACACCCTACACTCTACACTCTATACCCTACACTCTATAATATACACTCTATACCCTACACTCTATACCCTACACTCTATACCCTACACTCTACACTCTATACCCTACACTCTATAACATACACTCTATACCCTACACTCTATACCCTACACTCTACACTCTATACCCTACACTCTATACCATACAATCTATACCCTACACTCTATACCCAACACTCTACACTCTATACCCTACACTCTATACCCTACACTCTACACTCTGTACCCTACACTCTATACCCTACACTCTAATCCCTACACTCTACACTCTATACCCTACACTCTATACCCTACACTCTATACCCTACACTCTACACTCTATACCCTACACTCTATATCCTACACTACACTCTATACCCTACACTCTATGCCATACACTCTATACCCTACACTCTATACCATACACTCTATACCCTACACTCTATACCCTACACTCTACACCCTACACTCTATACCTTACACTCTATACCCTACACTCTATACCCTACAATCTAAACTCTACACCCTACACTCTACACTCTATACCCTACACTCTATAATATACACTCTATACCCTACACTCTATACCCTACACTCTATACCCTACACTCAACACTCTATACCCTACACTCTATACCCTACACTCTATACCCTACACTCTACACTCTATACCCTACACTCTATACCCTACACTCTATACCCTACACTCTATACCCTACACTCTATACCCTACACTCTACACTCTATACCCTACACTCTATACCCTACACTCTACACTCTATACCCTACACTCTACACTCTATACCCTACACTCTATACCCTACACTCTATACCCTACACTCTACACTCTATACCCTACACTCTATACCCTACACTCTACACTCTATACCCTACACTCTATACCCTACACTCTACACTCTATACCCTACACTCTATACCCTACACTCTATATCCTACACTCTATGCCCTACACTCTATACCCTACACTCTATACCCTACACTCTATACCCTACACTCTACACTCTATACCCTAAACTCTATACCCTACACTCTATACCCTACACTCTAATCCCTACACTCTACCCTCTATACCCTACACTCTATACCCTACACTCCATACCTTACACTCTACACTCTATTCCCTACACTCTATACCCTACACTCTATACCCTACACTCTATACCCTACACTCTATACCCAACACTCAACACCCTACACTCTATACCCTACACTCTATACCATACACTCTATACCCTACACTCTACACTCTATACCCTACACTCTAAACTCTATACCCTACACTCTATACCCTACACTCTATACCCTACACTCTACACTCTATACCCTACACTCTATACCCTACACTCTATACCCTACACTCTATACCCTACACTCTATACCCTACACTCTACACTCTATACCCTACACTCTATACCCTACACTCTACACTCTATACCCTACACTCTATACCCTACACTCTATGCCCTACACTCTATACCCTACACTCTATACCCTACACTCTATACCCTACACTCTATACCCTACACTCTATACCCTACACTCTACACTCTATACCCTACACTCTATACCTTACACTCTACACTCTATACCCTACACTCTATACCCTACACTCTAATCCCTACACTCTACACTCTATACCCTACACTCTATACCCTACACTCTATACCCTACACTCTACACTCTATACCCTACACTCTATATCCTACACTCTACACTCTATACCCTACACTCTATACCATACACTCTGTACCCTACACTCTATACCATACACTCTATACCCTACACTCTATACCCTACACTCTACACCCTACACTCTATACCTTACACTCTATACCCTACACTCTATGCCCTACAATCTAAACTCTACACCCTACACTCTACACTCTATACCCTACACTCTATAATATACATTCTATACCCTACACTCTATACCCTACACTCTATACCCTACACTCTACACTCTATACCCTACACTCTATAACATACACTCTATACCCTACACTCTATACCCTACACTCTACACTCTATACCCTACACTCTATACCATACAATCTATACCCTACACTCTACACTCTATACCCTACACTCTATACCCTACACTCTACACTCTGTACCCTACACTCTATACCCTACACTCTAATCCCTACACTCTACACTCTATACCCTACACTCTATACCCTTCACTCTATACCCTACACTCTACACTCTATACCCTACACTCTATATCCTACACTACACTCTATACCCTACACTCTATGCCATACACTCTATACCCTACACTCTATACCATACACTCTATACCCTACACTCTATACCCTACACTCTACACCCTACACTCTATACCTTACACTCTATACCCTACACTCTATACCCTACAATCTAAACTCTACACCCTACACTCTACACTCTATACCCTACACTCTATAATATACACTCTATACCCTACACTCTATACCCTACACTCTATACCCTACACTCTACACTCTATACCCTACACTCTATAACATACACTCTATACCCTACACTCTATACCCTACACTCTACACTCTATACCCTACACTCTATACCATACAATCTATACCCTACACTCTATACCATACACTCTATACAATACACTCTATACCCTACACTCTACACCCTACACTCTATATATTACACTCTATACCCTACACTCTATACCCTACAATCTAAACTCTATACCCTACACTCTACACTCTATACCCTACACTCTATAACATACACTCTATACCCTACACTCTATACCCTACACTCTATACCATACACTCTACACTCTATACCCTACACTCTATACCATACACTCTACACCATATACTCTATAGCATACACTCTATACCCTACACTCTACACTCTATACCCTACACTCTATACCCAACACTCTATACCCTACACTATACACTCGTTACCCTACACTCTACACTTTATACCCTACACTCTATACCCTACACTCTATACCCTACACTCTATACCCTACACTCTACACTCTATACACTACACTCTATAGCCTACACTCTACAATCTATACCCTACACTCTATACCCTACACTCTATAGCCTACAGTCTATACCCTACACTCTATACCCTACACTCTACACTCTATACCTTACACTCTACACTCTATTCCCTACACTCTATACCCTACACTCTATACCCTACACTTTATACCCTACACTCTATACCCTACACTCTACACCCTACACTCTATACCCCACACTCTATACCATACACTCTATACCCTACAGTCTACACTCTATACCCTACACTCTACACCCTACACTCTATACCCTACACTCTAATCCCTACACTCTACACTCTATACCCTACACTCTATACCCTACACTCTACACTCTATACCTTACACTCTACACTCTATTCCCTACACTCTATACCCTACACTCTATACCCTACACTCTATACCCTACACTCTACACTATATACCCTACACTCTATACCATACACTCTATACCCTACACTCTACACTCTATACCCTACACTCTATACCCTACCCTCTTTGCCCTACAACCTATACCCTACACTCTATACCCTACACTCTATACCCTACACTCTATACCATACACTCTATACCCTACACTCTACACTCTATACCCTACTGTTGTGAATTCTGTGGCTGAATTCACTCCTGTGGTCACAAGTGGTACTGCAGCTTCTGAGCTTCCTCCCTCAGGTGTTCTGGTGAGCTCGTTAACTGCTTCATTACTTAACTCCGCCTGATGCTGCTATCCTTGCTCCTTGTCAATGTTTCAGTGTTGGATCTGAGCTTCTCCTGATTGTTCCTGTGACCTGCTGCTCTGTATAGCTAAGTGCTTTTTGTTTTTTTGTTGCTTTTTTTCTGTCCAGCTTGTCTTTTGTTTTGCTGGAAGCTCTGAGACGCAAAGGGTGTACCGCCGTGCCGTTAGTTCGGCACGGTGGTTTTTTTTTGCCCCCTTTGCGTGGTTTTGCTTTAGGGTTTTTTGTAGACTGCAAAGTTCGCTTTACTGTCCTCGCTCTGTCCTAGAATATCGGGCCCCACTTTGCTGAATCTATTTCATCCCTACGTTTTGTCTTTTCATCTTACTCACAGTCATTATATGTGGGGGGCTGCCTTTTCCTTTGGGGAATTTCTCTGGGGCAAGTCAGGCCTATTTTTCTATCTTCAGGCTAGCTAGTTTCTTAGGCTGTGCCGAGTTGCCTAGGTAGTTGTTAGGCGCTATCCACAGCCGCTTTTAGTTGTGTTTAGGATAGGATCAGGTGTGCAGTCTACAGAGTTTCCACGTCTCAGAGCTCGTTCTTGTATTTTTGGGTATTTGTCAGATCACTGTGTGCGCTCTGATTGCTAAGCACACTGTGTTTCTGGATTGCCTTCATAACACCTGTCATTAGCAAACATAACACCCTACACTCTACACCCTACACTCTATACCCTACACTCTATGCCCTACACTCTATACCCTACACTCTACACCCTACACTCTATACCCTACACTCTATACCATACACTCTATACCCTACACTCTACACTCTATACCCTACACTCTACACCCTACACTCTATACCCTACACTCTAATCCCTACACTCTACACTCTATACCCTACACTCTATACCCTACACTCTACACTCTCTACCCTACACTCTCTACCCTACACTCTACACTCTATACCCTACACTCTATGCCCTACACTCTATACCCTACACTCTACACCCTACACTCTATACCCTACACTCTATACCATAGACTCTATACCCTGCACTCTACACTCTATACCTGTTAAATATTAATTATTCTTATTTTTATTCTGTACTGAGCACATTGCTTCTTGCTGACACTATGAAAAGCTATTTCTGTGTATGTAGCTCAGAGTATACGTTAACTCCATATACAGAAGACACGTGATCTGTAGAAACCATATATAAATGTCTCTTAGGAGGGGGTGGGGGGCTTTTTGTCACGTGGGACGGTCACCTCCCTTCCTTCACCATCATTCTCCATGGACATGAGACAAGACACGAGGAACAACAGCTGTTAGCTACTCCATGCCATGATGACTTCAGACTTTCACACAGACAGATGACTTCTACCATTCAGGACCCTGGAAAGATGAGTAACAGGAGAAGCGCTGATATTTACACATGGACACTCTGTTTGTAATTGTTTCATCTACCTTTTATGTTTTTGCTGCGATGGTGGATAACTCAATAAACCACTATACTTTCGTCAGAATATCATGACATTTTTCTTTTAAGAATAACGCACCTGGTTAAGTCTTGATGAGATATTTTTGAGCAATAACGATTTTTAACATTTGGCCTAGCCAGCCAGTTTTGATTTTTTGTGCTATTTTTGCGTGAATTTCCTTCTTCTTGCACACGGGGGAAGACAGAAGAGTTCCGCTAGATTGTGCAAGTATTCAGGAATTCCACTTCAAAATTTCAAGTCACAAAGATCTCACAAGAACCTACGAATGACGGAGACTAACAGGTGTTGTACGGATTGACAGCAAGCACTGGTAGTGCTGAAGAACAGACGTGCTAAAAATAGCCGTGCTGAAGTCCGGAGCCCAGCGTTGTAAAAGCAAAGGAACTACAAGCTGAGATTTCAAGGTAAGACAAATGGATTTGATAAATTCATATGCTAAATCAAGTCAGATAGACTTTGTAAGTTTGTACGGATCTAGCTTAGAAATATTTTGGTCTAATTTATTTGCAGAATGCAGAACTGCGAATTTGAATTTAGATTCTAAGCTAATGTTTAGGAAAAAAGAAAAAGAGCAACTTAAAAATATTTTACATATGGTTTATGTATTTAACGAGTTTGTGACAGAGAAGTCCAAAAAAGACAGCGTAGAAAGAATTTCTAAGGAAACTAATGATGTTCCCAAGATTGACTGTAATGAGAAGAGTGAGGAAGATGTGACACACGTGTGTGTGGCCGCCCAAGGTGACATTGACGTGTCACATGATGAAAAACAAGATGGAGGAAGCGTAGGAGAGATGACAACTGACAAAGATGATCTACGAGGGACAGATGTACAAGGGCCACTAAAAATAGACGACTCAGAGGCCCAACTCCAACTTAAATCTAGGAAAATCCTGCTAAAATTATGCAAAATCATTCCTGCATATGATGACAAAATCCATGTGTGCAGAAATTCAGAGATATTTGAGAGTTTTGCTGATAAGTTTGATTTGACTAATGTGCAGAGAAATAATTTGTTTAAAATTTGGCTTCCGGTAATCTTCTCCAGAAGACTCTCACTAAAAATGCAGACTGATGAGTTCCACGAAAAGATGACTGATGTAGAAAGATTAAGAATTTTGATTTTCTGTGGATTGAAAGAAAATTATCCAGATCTTGATATTCTTCTAAAATTGAAGATTGGCCGGGAAGAATGTACGTTTACTTTTATGGCCATTTTTGAAAGGATTTATAAATTGGTCTGTACGAATTTGAATCAACAATCCATGATAAATTGTTTTGTAAACAAATTTAAATTCTTAAATCCTGTATCTCGTATAATTGCTACACAGAAAAATTCTTTATACGAATGCGCCCAATCCCTTGATTTTTCTAGAAAACACGAGAATCTTGAAAGGAAAACACATTTTACTAAGTTTTTGAAACCAGTCAGAATTCAATCTTATCAAAAGCCAAAATCAAAATCTTCAAATCTGATCCAAAATCAAATCTATGAAGTACGAAGAAAATTACATATTTGTTACAAACCGTATGAAAAGATTCAGGAGTCTATTAAAGAAATTTCTCTGAAAGATTTAAAATCTGAAGGCTTAGATCTGTCTCTAAAGATGGCGGAAACTGACAGACGGAAGCAGGTGAGTATCCCAGGGGGAGCTCAGCTGAACACTCCATTATCGCAGCAGCTCTTCAAAGAGTCCATAGGGTTAAAACTGACCTTACTAAATACAGCATTTCAGATAATCGACAGAGAGTTACATTTTGGGATAGGAATTGGCTAAAAATGTAATTATATTATATGATGAGTTATACAATGTATTATTTATTAATATGTAATTATTCTGTTTCAATATAATTCTGCAGTTACATATATTAATATAATATACAGTAAATACTGTAGCATATTTGTATAAGTAGAGATTATATTAACTGCATTTTTATATATATAGCGAAATAATTAAAATATACTCCAGTAAAAAATATTTAGAATTACAATTAAATACATTTATTAAGTATATACATATGTATAAGATATTTAAATTATTTTGTTTTGAAATAAATATGAAATTAACCTTTATCTTTCATTTCCCTTAGAATTTTACTTTCAAAGCGAGGATTGAACAAAAAATACCTCTTTCATGAATTTATGTCTTATTTACACAGGAAGCTATATTAACTGCATGATTTTTATATATATATTTAACACTAACAAAATAAATAATATATCTAACAACCTAAAAATGTGTGTACTACATGTAAATTTTCTTTCTGTAATAATCTAAAACGTGGTTTTTTTTTCCTCCCACTGCATGGTGCATGACGTGACAGCTGTGAGTTAAGGAATATCATATAGCCTTGATTTTTAATTTTAGGAATTTTCCTCAGCCTTTACATTCAAATGGTTTCAGTAACAGGCTTGTACCGAAATAGTGTTGAAACATTCAACTCGGGTTTCTTGTAAATGGAGGAGTCCTTTCTATTAGGTTAAAACATACTGTTACATAATATTTGGGGAATATTCAAAGGAATATTAGAATACTAAATTTAATAGATTACAATGCGCATTGATTGATAATTAGGATACAATATTTTGGGTTAATATACATGTTTTTTATTCTTTGTATGTGAAATGTATTGTGAACGTCTATGTGAGTCACATGTGACAGGTGAGAGAACATATGAGCAGCTGCTGAGTGAATTTGACATGAGATGTGATGTAAGAGTGACCAGAGCGTGGAATGTGGAATGTGGAATGTGTATGCACAGTTTGACTGAGGCCTCATGATTTATGGTATGTCAGAAAAAAAAAAAAAACAACAACTTTGTGTTTAATAAATAATAAGATTCAGTTAAATTATTAGAATATTAAGATATATTTAAATATTATTATGCAACATATATTTCTTTGGTGATTATTATTTAATAAGTACAATAATACATCAATATGATTTTTCAAGGAAACCTACATTTAGAACATTTTTTCCTAATGATAATTTTTTCATATTTCAGTGTTTTTTATATTTACATAGATGAGTATACATCTTCAAACAAATATATGGCACAAGTTGATATGACAGTTATAAAAATAATTATTTTTCATTTGGGTTTTTTACAAATTAATTTTTTCATAAAATAATATTTTTTGATATTAAGGGAGAAATGTGTTTTTGATCCTGATCACATCATCACATTTCATCAATACCTCTTCTTCACACATTTTAATAAAGAAGAAATATTAATAAGGTATTATTGGGTACAATAACAATAAATATTATAAATATCATTTTTTTTCTCTTATGAAGGGTATTATATGCAAAGTTGCATAATTTCAATATTTTGGTGATCCAAGGTTATGACAACATCTACATGAGGAAAATATTAAGGGAATGTATTACTGAGACATAACCTCAGCATTTGTCATCAACATATAAAGGCCTTATTTTTATTTTTTATTCTCATTTTTATTTTTCATTTTTTTTCCACTTTTCTTTCAATTTTTATTTTTCATTCTTATTTTTCATCAAGGAAAAATCAATATTTAATAGAGTAATGTCTACAAGCATATTGCTTTATCAAATATAGTGATCATATGGTTTCATTATATAAGAAAATTTCAATTCTGAGTTAAATACAACAATTCTTTCACTCATTCATTTATTCATATATATACTTATTTTGGTTCATGGCTATACATGCTTACATATTATTGGTCTACTGAACATAATTTAATAAAGTTTTAATACTAAATATCAGCACTTGTTACATAAAAGACATACTGACATCTATGGGTTCAAAAAGAAATTACACCTATGACATAAAAATGTCCAATCACATGAAGAATATGGTTAATAATATACTATCATTTATTATTATTATTATTTTATTTTTCCAAATATAAACTCCATTTTAATATCATTTAATAATTATATGAATATTATTGATTGCTATGGTACGCTGTGATATTATAAGTTAGGGAAATTACCAGATTTGGTATAGAATAGGGAATGAAGACTTCAATCAAGATACTAAAGACGTTAATAAAGATTTTATATTTTTCTAAATTCAATTGATTCTTAAAAGTTACAAGAAGAAAAGCCGTTATCCAGAAGTTCCACAAGGTAACAATGCTATGATTTCTGAGTAATAATAGACTGTGTCAAATACAATTCATGTCACAACTACAGCATCCATCACTGACAACTGAGTACAGTATCAAAGATGAACTGTGTTATTACGTTCCAGTGGTTTCCTATCACCTATAAGACTTCCATGAAAGCTGGTGAACACTCAGGTAATTGTCAGGACGCTACAACCCTGACATATGTCCTGTGTACTAAGGACTGGTTATGGTGCTATGTTTGGCAAGGAAGAGTCAATGTAACCCTTGCTGTGCTGACCAAAGACGTCACACCTGTCCCAAGACCAGCGCGGACAATATGGAAGGATTCCAGATGATTTCCAAGGCGAGCCGATGTAAGTCCAGGTCTATAAAGGTGACACTGCACAGATATTAAAGCTACATTTCATCTATGGACTTTGTTTTCTTATCAACATTTGAATTTATGGACTTTGATTGACACATGACACACAGTCTCTACATATCTACATGCTATCATCTATTTCAAAAGACTTATAATAAAGATTGTTTTAAAAGAAGAAGACATCAATATGAAGACCAGATGACATCAGACCTGAGATGCTTCAAGTAGATATAGGGAAGTATATATATATATATTTTATATGAATATTGGTCACGGCTTACCATAACATGAATTTATATATCATTATATTATTGAGAACATATAACATTATTATTGATATTATTTATTACATCATTTTGCCAAAGAAGAAAGAAGATTTTATTAATATTTTAATTTGAGGGTTCCAATCAATGTCTGTCACCCTCAAAAGGGGGAATTGTTAAATATTAATTATTCTTATTTTTATTCTGTACTGAGCACATTGCTTCTTGCTGACACTATGAAAAGCTATTTCTGTGTATGTAGCTCAGAGTATACGTTAACTCCATATACAGAAGACACGTGATCTGTAGAAACCATATATAAATGTCTCTTAGGAGGGGGTGGGGGGCTTTTTGTCACGTGGGACGGTCACCTCCCTTCCTTCACCATCATTCTCCATGGACATGAGACAAGACACGAGGAACAACAGCTGTTAGCTACTCCATGCCATGATGACTTCAGACTTTCACACAGACAGATGACTTCTACCATTCAGGACCCTGGAAAGATGAGTAACAGGAGAAGCGCTGATATTTACACATGGACACTCTGTTTGTAATTGTTTCATCTACCTTTTATGTTTTTGCTGCGATGGTGGATAACTCAATAAACCACTATACTTTCGTCAGAATATCATGACATTTTTCTTTTAAGAATAACGCACCTGGTTAAGTCTTGATGAGATATTTTTGAGCAATAACGATTTTTAACAATACCCTACACTCTACACCCTACACTCTATACCCTACACTCTAATCCCTACACTCTACACTCTATACCCTACACTCTACACTCTTTACCCTGCACTCTATACCCTACACTCTATACCCTACACTCTACACTCTATACCCTACACTCTACACTCTATACCATGCACTCTATACCCTACACTCTATACCCTACACTCTATACCCTACACTCTATACCCTACACTCTACACTATATACCCTACACTCTATACCCTACACTCTATACCCTACACTCTACACTCTATACCCTACACTCTATACCCTACACTCTTTGCCCTACACTCTATACCCTACACTCTATACCCTACACTCTATACCCCACACTCTATACCATACACTCTATACCCTACACTAAACACTCTATACCCTACACTCTACACCCTACACTCTATACCCTACACTCTATACCCTACACTCTATACCCTACACTCTACACTCTATACCCTACACTCTATACCCTACACTCTATGCCCTACACTCTATATCCTACACTCTACACCCTACACTCTATACCCTACACTCTATACCATACACTCTATACCCTACACTAAACACTCTATACCCTACACTCTACACCCTACACTCTATACCCTACACTCTATACCCTACACTCTATACCCTACACTCTACACTCTATACCCTACACTTTATACCCTACACTCTATACCCTACGATCTAATCCCTACACTCTACACTCTATACCCTACACTCTATACCCTACACTCTACACTCTATACCTTACACTCTACACTCTATTCCCTACACTCTATACCCTACACTCTATACCCTACACTCTATACCCTACACTCTATACCCAACACTCTACACCCTACACTCTATACCATACACTCTATACCCTACACTCTACACTCTATACCCTACACTCTAAACTCTATACCCTACACTCTATACCCTACACTCTATACCCTACACTCTATACCCTACACTCTACACTCTATACCCTACACTCTACACTCTATACCCTACACTCTATACCCTACACTTTATACCCTACACTCTATACCCTACACTCTATACCCTACACTCTACACTCTATACCCTACACTCTATACCCTACACTCTATACCCTACACTCTACACTCTATACCCTACACTCTATACCCTACACTCTATACCCTACACTCTACACTCTATACCCTGCACTCTATACCCTACACTCTATACCCTACACTCTATACCCTACACTCTACACTCTATACCCTACACTCTATAACATACACTCTATACCCTACACTCTATACCCTACACTCTACACTCTATACCCTACACTCTATACCATACAATCTATACCCTACACTCTATACCCTACACTCTACACTCTATACCCTACACTCTATACCCTACACTCTACACTCTGTACCCTACACTCTATACCCTACACTCTAATCCCTACACTCTACACTCTATACCCTACACTCTATACCCTACACTCTATATCCTACACTCTACACTCTATACCCTACACTCTATATCCTACACTCTACACTCTATACCCTACACTCTATGCCATACACTCTATACCCTACACTCTATACCATACACTCTATACCCTACACTCTATACCCTACACTCTACACCCTACACTCTATACCTTACACTCTATACCCTACACTCTATACCCTACAATCTAAACTCTACACCCTACACTCTACACTCTATACCCTACACTCTATAATATACACTCTATACCCTACACTCTATACCCTACACTCTATACCCTACACTCTACACTCTATACCCTACACTCTATAACATACACTCTATACCCTACACTCTATACCCTACACTCTACACTCTATACCCTACACTCTATACCATACAATCTATACCCTACACTCTATACCCTACACTCTACACTCTATACCCTACACTCTATACCCTACACTCTACACTCTGTACCCTACACTCTATACCCTACACTCTAATCCCTACACTTTACACTCTATACCCTACACTCTATACCCTACACTCTATACCCTACACTCTACACTCTATACCCTACACTCTATATCCTACACTCTACACTCTATACCCTACACTCTATGCCATACACTCTATACCCTACACTCTATACCATACACTCTATACCCTACACTCTATACCCTACACTCTACACCCTACACTCTATACCTTACACTCTATACCCTACACTATATACCCTACAATCTAAACTCTACACCCTACACTCTACACTCTATACCCTACACTCTATAATATACACTCTATACCCTACACTTTATACCCTACACTCTATACCCTACACTCTACACTCTATACCCTACACTCTATAACATACACTCTATACCCTACACTCTATACCCTACACTCTACACTCTATACCCTACACTCTACACCATACAATCTATACCCTACACTCTATACCATACACTCTATACCATACACTCTACACTCTATACCCTACACTCTATACCATACACTCTACACCATATACTCTATAGCATACACTCTATACCCTACACTCTACACTCTATACCCTACACTCTATACCCAACACTCTATACCCTACACTATACACTCGTTACCCTACACTCTACACTTTATACCCTACACTCTATACCCTACACTCTATACCCTACACTCTATACCCTACACTCTACACTCTATACACTACACTCTATAGCCTACACTCTACAATCTATACCCTACACTCTATACCCTACACTCTATAGCCTACAGTCTATACCCTACACTCTATACCCTACACTCTACACTCTATACCTTACACTCTACACTCTATTCCCTACACTCTATACCCTACACTCTATACCCTACACTTTATACCCTACACTCTATACCCTACACTCTACACCCTACACTCTATACCCCACACTCTATACCATACACTCTATACCCTACAGTCTACACTCTATACCCTACACTCTACACCCTACACTCTATACTCTACACTCTAATCCCTACACTCTACACTATATACCCTACACTCTATACCCTACACTCTACACTCTATACCTTACACTCTACACTCTATTCCCTACACTCTATACCCTACACTCTATACCCTACACTCTATACCCTACACTCTACACTATATACCCTACACTCTATACCATACACTCTATACCCTACACTCTACACTCTATACCCTACACTCTTTGCCCTACAACCTATACCCTACACTCTATACCCTACACTCTATACCCTACACTCTATACCATACACTCTATACCCTACACTCTACACTCTATACCCTACTGTTGTGAATTCTGTGGCTGAATTCACTCCTGTGGTCACAAGTGGTACTGCAGCTTCTGAGCTTCCTCCCTCAGGTGTTCTGGTGAGCTCGTTAACTGCTTCATTACTTAACTCCGCCTGATGCTGCTATCCTTGCTCCTTGTCAATGTTTCAGTGTTGGATCTGAGCTTCTCCTGATTGTTCCTGTGACCTGCTGCTCTGTATAGCTAAGTGCTTTTTGTTTTTTTTGTTGCTTTTTTTCTGTCCAGCTTGTCTTTTGTTTTGCTGGAAGCTCTGAGACGCAAAGGGTGTACTGCCGTGCCGTTAGTTCGGCACGGTGGGTTTTTTTTGCCCCCTTTGCGTGGTTTTGCTTTAGGGTTTTTTGTAGACTGCAAAGTTCGCTTTACTGTCCTCGCTCTGTCCTAGAATATCGGGCCCCACTTTGCTGAATCTATTTCATCCCTACGTTTTGTCGTTTCATCTTACTCACAGTCATTATATGTGGGGGGCTGCCTTTTCCTTTGGGGAATTTCTCTGGGGCAAGTCAGGCCTATTTTTCTATCTTCAGGCTAGCTAGTTTCTTAGGCTGTGCCGAGTTGCCTAGGTAGTTGTTAGGCGCTATCCACAGCCGCTTTTAGTTGTGTTTAGGATAGGATCAGGTGTGCAGTCTACAGAGTTTCCACGTCTCAGAGCTCGTTCTTGTATTTTTGGGTATTTGTCAGATCACAGTGTGCGCTCTGATTGCTAAGCACACTGTGTTTCTGGATTGCCTTCATAACACCTGTCATTAGCAAACATAACACCCTACACTCTACACCCTACACTCTATACCCTACACTCTATGCCCTACACTCTATACCCTACACTCTACACCCTACACTCTATACCCTACACTCTATACCATACACTCTATACCCTACACTCTACACTCTATACCCTACACTCTACACCCTACACTCTATACCCTACACTCTAATCCCTACACTCTACACTCTATACCCTACACTCTATACCCTACACTCTACACTCTCTACCCTACACTCTCTACCCTACACTCTACACTCTATACCCTACACTCTATGCCCTACACTCTATACCCTACACTCTACACCCTACACTCTATACCCTACACTCTAATCCCTACACTCTACACTCTATACCCTACACTCTACACTCTTTACCCTGCACTCTATACCCTACACTCTATACCCTACACTCTACACTCTATACCCTACACTCTACACTCTATACCCTGCACTCTATACCCTACACTCTATACCCTACACTCTATACCCTACACTCTATACCCTACACTCTACACTATATACCCTACACTCTATACCCTACACTCTATACCCTACACTCTACACTCTATACCCTACACTCTATACCCTACACTCTTTGCCCTACACTCTATACCCTACACTCTATACCCTACACTCTATACCCCACACTCTATACCATACACTCTATACCCTACACTAAACACTCTATACCCTACACTCTACACCCTACACTCTATACCCTACACTCTATACCCTACACTCTATACCCTACACTCTACACTCTATACCCTACACTCTATACCCTACACTCTATGCCCTACACTCTATATCCTACACTCTACACCCTACACTCTATACCCTACACTCTATACCATACACTCTATACCCTACACTAAACACTCTATACCCTACACTCTACACCCTACACTCTATACCCTACACTCTATACCCTACACTCTATACCCTACACTCTACACTCTATACCCTACACTTTATACCCTACACTCTATACCCTACGATCTAATCCCTACACTCTACACTCTATATCCTACACTCTATACCCTACACTCTACACTCTATACCTTACACTCTACACTCTATTCCCTACACTCTATACCCTACACTCTATACCCTACACTCTATACCCTACACTCTATACCCAACACTCTACACCCTACACTCTATACCATACACTCTATACCCTACACTCTACACTCTATACCCTACACTCTAAACTCTATACCCTACACTCTATACCCTACACTCTATACCCTACACTCTATACCCTACACTCTATACCCTACACTCTACACTCTATACCCTACACTCTACACTCTATACCCTACACTCTATACCCTACACTTTATACCCTACACTCTATACCCTACACTCTATACCCTACACTCTACACTCTATACCCTACACTCTATACCCTACACTCTACACTCTATACCCTACACTCTATACCCTACACTCTATGCCCTACACTCTATACCCTACACTCTATACCCTACACTCTATACCCTACACTCTACACTCTATACCCTACACTCTATACCCTACACTCTATACCCTACACTCTACACTCTATACCCTACACTCTATACCCTACACTCTATACCCTACACTCTATACCCTACACTCTACACTCTATACCCTACACTCTATACCCTACACTCTACACTCTATACCCTACACTCTATACCCTACACTCTTATCCCTACACTCTACACTCTATACCCTACACTCTATACCCTACACTCTATACCCTACACTCTACACTCTATACCCTACACTCTATATCCTACACTCTACACTCTATACCCTACACTCTATACCATACAATCTATACCCTACACTCTATACCATACACTCTATACAATACACTCTATACCCTACACTCTATACCCTACACTCTACACCCTACACTCTATACATTACACTCTATACCCTACACTCTATACCCTACAATCTAATATCTATAGCCTACACTCTACGCTCTATACCCTACACTCTATAACATACACTCTATACCCTACACTCTATACCCTACACTATATACCATACACTCTACACTCTATACCCTACACTCTATACCATACACTCTACACCATATACTCTATAGCATACACTCTATACCCTACACTCTACACTCTATACCCTACACTCTATACCCTACACTCTATACAATACACTATACACTATATACCCTACACTCTACACTTTATACCCTACACTCTATACCCTACACTCTATACCCTACACTCTATACCCTACACTCTACACTCTATACACTACACTCTATAGCCTACACTCTACAATCTATACCCTTCACTCTATACCCTACACTCTATAGCCTACAGTCTATACCCTACACTCTATACCCTACACTCTACACTCTATACCTTACACTCTACACTCTATTCCCTACACTCTATACCCTACACTCTATACCCTACACTTTATACCCTACACTCTATACCCTACACTCTACACCCTGCACTCTATACCCCACAGTCTATACCATACACTCTATACCCTACACTCTACACTCTATACCCTACACTCTACACCCTACACTCTATACCCTACACTCTAATCCCTACACTCTACACTCTATACCCTACACTCTATACCCTACACTCTACACTCTATACCTTACACTCTACACTCTATTCCCTACACTCTATACCCTACACTCTATATCCTACACTCTACACTCTATACCCTACACTCTATACCATACAATCTATACCCTACACTCTATACCATACACTCTATACAATACACTCTATACCCTACACTCTATACCCTACACTCTACACCCTACACTCTATACATTACACTCTATACCCTACACTCTATACCCTACAATCTAAACTCTATACCCTACACTCTACACTCTATACCCTACACTCTATAACATACACTCTATACCCTACACTCTATACCCTACACTCTATACCATACACTCTACACTCTATACCCTACACTCTATACCATACACTCTACACCATATACTCTATAGCATACACTCTATACCCTACACTCTACACTCTATACCCTACACTCTATACCCTACACTCTATACAATACACTATACACTATATACCCTACACTCTACACTTTATACTCTACACTTTATACCCTACACTCTATACCCTACACTCTACACTCTATACACTACACTCTATAGCCTACACTCTACAATCTATACCCTTCACTCTATACCCTACACTCTATACCCTACAGTCTATACCCTACACTCTATACCCTACACTCTACACTCTATACCTTACACTCTACACTCTATACCCTACACTCTATACCCTACACTCTATACCCTACACTTTATACCCTACACTCTATACCCTACACTCTACACCGTACACTCTATACACCACACTCTATACCATACACTCTATACCCTACACTCTACACTCTATACCCTACACTCTACACCCTACACTCTATACCCTACACTCTAATCACTACACTCTACACTCTATACCCTACACTCTATACCCTACACTCTACACTCTATACCTTACAATCTACACTCTATTCCCTACACTCTATACCCTACACTCTATTCCCTACACTCTATACCCTACACTCTACACTATATACCCTACACTCTATACCATACACTCTATACCCTACACTCTACACTCTATACCCTACACTCTATACCCTACACTCTTTGCCCTACACTCTATACCCTACACTCTATACCCTAAACTCTATACCCTACACTCTATACCATCACTCTATACCCTACACTCTACACTCTATACCCTACACTCTACACCCTACACTCTATACCCTACACTCTATGCCCTACACTCTATACCCTACACTCTACACCCTACATTCTATACCCTACACTCTACACCCTACACTCTATACCCTACACTCTATACCATACACTCTATACCCTACACTCTACACTCTATACCCTACACTCTACACCCTACACTCTATACCCTACACTCTAATCCCTACACTCTACACTCTATACCCTACACTCTATACCCTACACTCTACACTCTATACCCTACACTCTATACCCTACACTCTATACCCTACACTCTATACCCTACACTCTATACCCTACACTCTACACTCTATACCCTACACTCTATGCCCTACACTCTATACCCTACACTCTACACCCTACACTCTATACCCTACACTCTATACCATACACTCTATACCCTGCACTCTACACTCTATACCCTACACTCTACACCCTACACTCTATACCTTACACTCTAATCCCTACACTCTACACTCTATACCCTACACTCTACACTCTTTACCCAACACTCTATACCCTACACTCTATACCCTACACTCTATACCCTACACTCTACACTCTATACCCTAGGGACTCTATACTCTATACCCGGCACTCTATACCCGGCACTCTATACCCTACACTCTATACCCTACACTCTATACCCTACACTCTACACTATATACCCTACACTCTATACCCTACACTCTATACCCTACACTCTACACTCTATACCCTACACTCTATACCCTACACTCTTTGCCCTACACTCTATACCCTACACTCTATACCCTACACTCTATACCCCACATTCTATACCATACACTCCATACCCAACACCCTACACTCTATACCCTACACTCTATACCCTACACTCTATGCCCTACACTCTATACCCTACACTCTACACCCTACACTTTATACCCTACACTCTATACCATACACTCTATACCCTACACTCTACACTCTATACCCTACACTCTACACCCTACACTCTAGACCCTACACTCTAATCCCTACACTCTACACTCTATACCCTACACTCTATACCCTACACTCTACACTCTCTACCTTACACTCTCTACCCTACACTCTATACCCTACACTCTATACCCTACACTCTACACTCTATACCCTACACTCTACACTCTATACCCTACACCCTACACTCTATACCCGGCACTCTATACCCTACACTCTATACCCTACACTCTATACCCTACACTCTACACTATATACCCTACACTCTATACCCTACACTCTATACCCTACACTCTACACTCTATACCCTACACTCTATACCCTACACTCTTTGCCCTACACTCTATACCCTACACTCTATACCCTACACTCTATACCCCACATTCTATACCATACACTCCATACCCAACACCCTACACTCTATACCCTACACTCTATACCCTACACTCTATGCCCTACACTCTATACCCTACACTCTACACCCTACACTCTATACCCTACACTCTATACCATACACTCTATACCCTACACTCTACACTCTATACCCTACACTCTACACCCTACACTCTAGACCCTACACTCTAATCCCTACACTCTACACTCTATACCCTACACTCTATACCCTACACTCTACACTCTCTACCTTACACTCTCTACCCTACACTCTATACCCTACACTCTATACCCTACACTCTACACTCTATACCCTACACTCTACACTCTATACCCTACACTCTATACCCTACACTCTACACCCTACACTCTATACCCTACACTCTATACCCTACACTCTCCACTCTATACCCTACACTCTATACCCTACACTCTATACCCTACACTCTACACTCTATACCCTACACTCTATACCCTACACACTATGCCCTACACTCTATACCCTACACTCTACACCCTACACTCTATACCATACACTCTATACCGTACACTCTATACCCTACACTCTATACCCTACACTCTACACCCTACACTCTATACCTTACACAATACACTCTATACCCTACACTCTATACCCTACACTCTATGCCCTACACTCTATACCCTACACTCTATACCATACACTCTATACCCTACACTCTATACCGTACACTCTATACCCTACACTCTATACCCTACACTCTATACCCTACACTCTACACCCTACACTCTATACCTTACACTCTATACCCTACACTCTATACCCTACACTCTAAACTCTATACCCTACACTCTACACTCTATACCCTAGGGACTCTATACTCTATACCCGGCACTCTATACCCGGCACTCTATACCCTACACTCTATACCCTACACTCTATACCCTACACTCTACACTATATACCCTACACTCTATACCCTACACTCTATACCCTACACTCTACACTCTATACCCTACACTCTATACCCTACACTCTTTGCCCTACACTCTATACCCTACACTCTATACCCTACACTCTATACCCCACATTCTATACCATACACTCCATACCCAACACCCTACACTCTATACCCTACACTCTATACCCTACACTCTATGCCCTACACTCTATACCCTACACTCTACACCCTACACTCTATACCCTACACTCTATACCGTACACTCTATACCCTACACTCTACACTCTATACCCTACACTCTACACCCTACACTCTAGACCCTACACTCTAATCCCTACACTCTACACTCTATACCCTACACTCTATACCCTACACTCTACACTCTCTACCTTACACTCTCTACCCTACACTCTGTACCCTACACTCTATACCCTACACTCTACACTCTATACCCTACACTCTACACTCTATACCCTACACCCTACACTCTATACCCGGCACTCTATACCCTACACTCTATACCCTACACTCTATACCCTACACTCTACACTATATACCCTACACTCTATACCCTACACTCTATACCCTACACTCTACACTCTATACCCTACACTCTATACCCTACACTCTTTGCCCTACACTCTATACCCTACACTCTATACCCTACACTCTATACCCCACATTCTATACCATACACTCCATACCCAACACCCTACACTCTATACCCTACACTCTATACCCTACACTCTATGCCCTACACTCTATACCCTACACTCTACACCCTACACTCTATACCCTACACTCTTTACCATACACTCTATACCCTACACTCTACACTCTATACCCTACACTCTACACCCTACACTCTAGACCCTACACTCTAATCCCTACACTCTACACTCTATACCCTACACTCTATACCCTACACTCTACACTCTCTACCTTACACTCTCTACCCTACACTCTATACCCTACACTCTATACCCTACACTCTACACTCTATACCCTACACTCTACACTCTATACCCTACACTCTATACCCTACACTCTACACCCTACACTCTATACCCTACACTCTATACCCTACACTCTCCACTCTATACCCTACACTCTATACCCTACACTCTATACCCTACACTCTACACTCTATACCCTACACTCTATACCCTACACACTATGCCCTACACTCTATACCCTACACTCTACACCCTACACTCTATACCATACACTCTATACCGTACACTCTATACCCTACACTCTATACCCTACACTCTACACCCTACACTCTATACCTTACACAATACACTCTATACCCTACACTCTATACCCTACACTCTATGCCCTACACTCTATACCCTACACTCTATACCATACACTCTATACCCTACACTCTATACCGTACACTCTATACCCTACACTCTATACCCTACACTCTATACCCTACACTCTACACCCTACACTCTATACCTTACACTCTATACCCTACACTCTATACCCTACACTCTAAACTCTATACCCTACACTCTACACTCTATACCCTAGTGACTCTATACTCTATACCCGGCACTCTATACCCGGCACTCTATACCCTACACTCTATACCCTACACTCTATACCCTACACTCTACACTATATACCCTACACTCTATACCCTACACTCTATACCCTACACTCTACACTCTATACCCTACACTCTATACCCTACACTCTTTGCCCTACACTCTATACCCTACACTCTATACCCTACACTCTATACCCCACATTCTATACCATACACTCCATACCCAACACCCTACACTCTATACCCTACACTCTATACCCTACACTCTATGCCCTACACTCTATACCCTACACTCTACACCCTACACTCTATACCCTACACTCTATACCGTACACTCTATACCCTACACTCTACACTCTATACCCTACACTCTACACCCTACACTCTAGACCCTACACTCTAATCCCTACACTCTACACTCTATACCCTACACTCTATACCCTACACTCTACACTCTCTACCTTACACTCTCTACCCTACACTCTGTACCCTACACTCTATACCCTACACTCTACACTCTATACCCTACACTCTACACTCTATACCCTACACCCTACACTCTATACCCGGCACTCTATACCCTACACTCTATACCCTACACTCTATACCCTACACTCTACACTATATACCCTACACTCTATACCCTACACTCTATACCCTACACTCTACACTCTATACCCTACACTCTATACCCTACACTCTTTGCCCTACACTCTATACCCTACACTCTATACCCTACACTCTATACCCCACATTCTATACCATACACTCCATACCCAACACCCTACACTCTATACCCTACACTCTATACCCTACACTCTATGCCCTACACTCTATACCCTACACTCTACACCCTACACTCTATACCCTACACTCTTTACCATACACTCTATACCCTACACTCTACACTCTATACCCTACACTCTACACCCTACACTCTAGACCCTACACTCTAATCCCTACACTCTACACTCTATACCCTACACTCTATACCCTACACTCTACACTCTCTACCTTACACTCTCTACCCTACACTCTATACCCTACACTCTATACCCTACACTCTACACTCTATACCCTACACTCTACACTCTATACCCTACACTCTATACCCTACACTCTACACCCTACACTCTATACCCTACACTCTATACCCTACACTCTCCACTCTATACCCTACACTCTATACCCTACACTCTATACCCTACACTCTACACTCTATACCCTACACTCTATACCCTACACACTATGCCCTACACTCTATACCCTACACTCTACACCCTACACTCTATACCATACACTCTATACCGTACACTCTATACCCTACACTCTATACCCTACACTCTACACCCTACACTCTATACCTTACACAATACACTCTATACCCTACACTCTATACCCTACACTCTATGCCCTACACTCTATACCCTACACTCTATACCATACACTCTATACCCTACACTCTATACCGTACACTCTATACCCTACACTCTATACCCTACACTCTATACCCTACACTCTACACCCTACACTCTATACCTTACACTCTATACCCTACACTCTATACCCTACACTCTAAACTCTATACCCTACACTCTACACTCTATACCCTACACTCTATACCCTACACTCTATACCCTACACTCTACACTCTACACCCTACACTCTATACCCTACACTCTATACCCTACACTCTACACTCTATACCCTACACTCTATACCCTACACTCTATACCCTACACTCTACACTCTATACCCTACACTCTATACCCTACACTCTATACCCTACACTCTACACTCTACACCCTACACTCTATACCCTACACTCTATACCCTACACTCTACACTCTATACCCTACACTCTATACCCTACACTCTATACCCTACACTCTACACTCTATACCCTACACTCTATACCCTACACTCTATGCCCTACACTCTATACCCTACACTCTATACCCTACACTCTATACCCTACACTCTACACTCTATACCCTACACTCTATTCCCTACACTCTATACCCTACACTCTACACTCTATACCCTACACTCTATACCCTACACTCTATACCCTACACTCTACACTCTATACCCTACACTCTATACCCTACACTCTATGCCCTACACTCTATACCCTACACTTTACACCCTACATTCTATACCCTACACTCTACACCCTACACTCTATACCCTACACTCTATACCATACACTCTATACCCTACACTCTACACTCTATACCCTACACTCTACACCCTACACTCTATACCCTACACTCTAATCCCTACACTCTACACTCTATACCCTACACTCTATACCCTACACTCTACACTCTCTACCCTACACTCTCTACCCTACACTCTATACCCTACACTCTACACTCTATACCCTACACTCTACACTCTATACCCTACACTCTATACCCTACACTCTATACCCTACACTCTATACCCTACACTCTATGCCCTACACTCTATACCCTACACTCTACACCCTACACTCTATACCCTACACTCTATACCATACACTCTATACCCTGCACTCTACACTCTATACCCTACACTCTACACCCTACACTCTATACCTTACACTCTAATCCCTACACTCTACACTCTATACCCTACACTCTACACTCTTTACCCAACACTCTATACCCTACACTCTATACCCTACACTCTATACCCTACACTCTACACTCTATACCCTACACTCTACACTCTATACCCTGCACTCTATACCCTACACTCTATACCCTACACTCTATACCCTACACTCTACACTATATACCCTACACTCTATACCCTACACTCTATACCCTACACTCTACACTCTATACCCTACACTCTATACCCTACACTCTTTGCCCTACACTCTATACCCTACACTCTATACCCTACACTCTATACCCCACACTCTATACCATACACTCCATACCCAACACTCTACACTCTATACCCTACACTCTATACCCTTCACTCTATGCCCTACACTCTATACCCTACACTCTACACCCTACACTCTATACCCTACACTCTATACCATACACTCTATACCCTACACTCTACACGCTATACCCTACACTCTACACCCTACACTCTAGACCCTACACTCTAATCCCTACACTCTACACTCTATACCCTACACTCTATACCCTACACTCTACACTCTCTACCTTACACTCTCTACCCTACACTCTATACCCTACACTCTATACCCTACACTCTACACTCTATACCCTACACTCTACACTCTATACCCTACACTCTATACCCTACACTCTACACCCTACACTCTATACCCTACACTCTATACCCTACACTCTCCACTCTATACCCTACACTCTATACCCTACACTCTATACCCTACACTCTACACTCTATACCCTACACTCTATACCCTACACACTATGCCCTACACTCTATACCCTACACTCTACACCCTACACTCTATACCCTACACTCTATACCGTACACTCTATACCCTACACTCTATACCCTACACTCTATACCCTACACTCTACACCCTACACTCTATACCTTACACAATACACTCTATACCCTACACTCTATACCCTACACTCTATGCCCTACACTCTATACCCTACACTCTATACCATACACTCTATACCCTACACTCTATACCGTACACTCTATACCCTACACTCTATACCCTACACTCTATACCCTACACTCTACACCCTACACTCTATACCTTACACTCTATACCCTACACTCTATACCCTACACTCTAAACTCTATACCCTACACTGTACACTCTATACCCTACACTCTATACCCTACACTCTATACCCTACACTCTACACTCTACACCCTACACTCTATACCCTACACTCTATACCCTACACTCTACACTCTATACCCTACACTCTATACCCTACACTCTATACCCTACACTCTACACTCTATACCCTACACTCTATACCCTACACTCTATACCCTACACTCTACACTCTACACCCTACACTCTATACCCTACACTCTATACCCTACACTCTACACTCTATACCCTACACTCTATACCCTACACTCTATACCCTACACTCTACACTCTATACCCTACACTCTATACCCTACACTCTATGCCCTACACTCTATACCCTACACTCTATACCCTACACTCTATACCCTACACTCTACACTCTATACCCTACACTCTATTCCCTACACTCTATACCGTACACTCTACACTCTATACCCTACACTCTATACCCTACACTCTATACCCTACACTATACACTCTATACCCTACACTCTATACCCTACACTCTATGCCCTACACTCTATACCCTACACTCTATACCCTACACTCTATACCCTACACTCTACACTCTATACCCTACACTCTATACCCTACACTCTATACCCTACACTCTACACTCTATACCCTACACTCTATGCCCTACACTCTATACCCTACACTCTATACCCTACACTCTACACTCTATACCCTACACTCTATACCCTACACTCTATACCCTACACTCTAAACTCTATACCCTACACTCTATACCCTACACTCTATGCCCTACACTCTATACCCTACACTCTATACCCTACACTCTATACCCTACACTCTATACCCTACACTCTACACTCTATACCCTACACTCTATACCCTACACTCTATACCCTACACTCTAATCCCTACACTCTACACTCTATACCCTGCACTCTATACCCTACACTCTATACCCTACACTCTATACCCTACACTCTACACTCTATACCCTACACTCTATAACATACACTCTATACCCTACACTCTATACCCTACACTCTACACTCTATACCCTACACTCTATACCATACAATCTATACCCTACACTCTATACCCTACACTCTACACTCTATACCCTACACTCTATACCCTACACTCTACACTCTGTACCCTACACTCTATACCCTACACTCTAATCCCTACACTCTACACTCTATACCCTACACTCTATACCCTACACTCTATATCCTACACTCTACACTCTATACCCTACACTCTATATCCTACACTCTACACTCTATACCCTACACTCTATGCCATACACTCTATACCCTACACTCTATACCATACACTCTATACCCTACACTCTATACCCTACACTCTACACCCTACACTCTATACCTTACACTCTATACCCTACACTCTATACCCTACAATCTAAACTCTACACCCTACACTCTACACTCTATACCCTACACTCTATAATATACACTCTATACCCTACACTCTATACCCTACATTCTATACCCTACACTCTACACTCTATACCCTACACTCTATAACATACACTCTATACCCTACACTCTATACCCTACACTCTACACTCTATACCCTACACTCTATACCATACAATCTATACCCTACACTCTATACCCTACACTCTACACTCTATACCCTACACTCTATACCCTACACTCTACACTCTGTACCCTACACTCTGTACCCTACACTCTAATCCCTACACTCTACACTCTATACCCTACACTCTATACCCTACACTCTATACCCTACACTCTACACTCTATACCCTACACTCTATATCCTACACTCTACACTCTATACCCTACACTCTATGCCATACACTCTATACCCTACACTCTATACCATACACTCTATACCCTACACTCTATACCCTACACTCTACACCCTACACTCTATACCTTACACTCTATACCCTACACTATATACCCTACAAGCTAAACTCTACACCCTACACTCTACACTCTATACCCTACACTCTATAATATACACTCTATACCCTACACTTTATACCCTACACTCTATACCCTACACTCTACACTCTATACCCTACACTCTATAACATACACTCTATACCCTACACTCTATACCCTACACTCTACACTCTATACCCTACACTCTATACCATACAATCTATACCCTACACTCTATACCATACACTCTATACCATACACTCTACACTCTATACCCTACACTCTATACCATACACTCTACACCATATACTCTATAGCATACACTCTATACCCTACACTCTACACTCTATACCCTACACTCTATACCCAACACTCTATACCCTACACTATACACTCGTTACCCTACACTCTACACTTTATACCCTACACTCTATACCCTACACTCTATACCCTACACTCTATACCCTACACTCTACACTCTATACACTACACTCTATAGCCTACACTCTACAATCTATACCCTACACTCTATACCCTACACTCTATAGCCTACAGTCTATACCCTACACTCTATACCCTACACTCTACACTCTATACCTTACACTCTACACTCTATTCCCTACACTCTATACCCTACACTCTATACCCTACACTTTATACCCTACACTCTATACCCTACACTCTACACCCTACACTCTATACCCCACACTCTATACCATACACTCTATGCCCTACAGTCTACACTCTATACCCTACACTCTACACCCTACACTCTATACTCTACACTCTAATCCCTACACTCTACACTCTATACCCTACACTCTATACCCTACACTCTACACTCTATACCTTACACTCTACACTCTATTCCCTACACTCTATACCCTACACTCTATACCCTACACTCTATACCCTACACTCTACACTATATACCCTACACTCTATACCATACACTCTATACCCTACACTGTACACTCTATACCCTACACTCTTTGCCCTACAACCTATACCCTACACTCTATACCCTACACTCTATACCCTACACTCTATACCATACACTCTATACCCTACACTCTACACTCTATACCCTACTGTTGTGAATTCTGTGGCTGAATTCACTCCTGTGGTCACAAGTGGTACTGCAGCTTCTGAGCTTCCTCCCTCAGGTGTTCTGGTGAGCTCGTTAACTGCTTCATTACTTAACTCCGCCTGATGCTGCTATCCTTGCTCCTTGTCAATGTTTCAGTGTTGGATCTGAGCTTCTCCTGATTGTTCCTGTGACCTGCTGCTCTGTATAGCTAAGTGCTTTTTGTTTTTTTTGTTGCTTTTTTTCTGTCCAGCTTGTCTTTTGTTTTGCTGGAAGCTCTGAGACGCAAAGGGTGTACTGCCGTGCCGTTAGTTCGGCACGGTGGGTTTTTTTTGCCCCCTTTGCGTGGTTTTGCTTTAGGGTTTTTTGTAGACTGCAAAGTTCGCTTTACTGTCCTCGCTCTGTCCTAGAATATCGGGCCCCACTTTGCTGAATCTATTTCATCCCTACGTTTTGTCGTTTCATCTTACTCACAGTCATTATATGTGGGGGGCTGCCTTTTCCTTTGGGGAATTTCTCTGGGGCAAGTCAGGCCTATTTTTCTATCTTCAGGCTAGCTAGTTTCTTAGGCTGTGCCGAGTTGCCTAGGTAGTTGTTAGGCGCTATCCACAGCCGCTTTTAGTTGTGTTTAGGATAGGATCAGGTGTGCAGTCTACAGAGTTTCCACGTCTCAGAGCTCGTTCTTGTATTTTTGGGTATTTGTCAGATCACTGTGTGCGCTCTGATTGCTAAGCACACTGTGTTTCTGGATTGCCTTCATAACACCTGTCATTAGCAAACATAACACCCTACACTCTACACCCTACACTCTATACCCTACACTCTATGCCCTACACTCTATACCCTACACTCTACACCCTACACTCTATACCCTACACTCTATACCATACACTCTATACCCTACACTCTACACTCTATACCCTACACTCTACACCCTACACTCTATACCCTACACTCTAATCCCTACACTCTACACTCTATACCCTACACTCTATACCCTACACTCTACACTCTCTACCCTACACTCTCTACCCTACACTCTACACTCTATACCCTACACTCTATGCCCTACACTCTATACCCTACACTCTACACCCTACACTCTATACCCTACACTCTAATCCCTACACTCTACACTCTATACCCTACACTCTACACTCTTTACCCTGCACTCTATACCCTACACTCTATACCCTACACTCTACACTCTATACCCTACACTCTACACTCTATACCCTGCACTCTATACCCTACACTCTATACCCTACACTCTATACCCTACACTCTATACCCTACACTCTACACTATATACCCTACACTCTATACCCTACACTCTATACCCTACACTCTACACTCTATACCCTACACTCTATACCCTACACTCTTTGCCCTACACTCTATACCCTACACTCTATACCCTACACTCTATACCCCACACTCTATACCATACACTCTATACCCTACACTAAACACTCTATACCCTACACTCTACACCCTACACTCTATACCCTACACTCTATACCCTACACTCTATACCCTACACTCTACACTCTATACCCTACACTCTATACCCTACACTCTATGCCCTACACTCTATATCCTACACTCTACACCCTACACTCTATACCCTACACTCTATACCATACACTCTATACCCTACACTAAACACTCTATACCCTACACTCTACACCCTACACTCTATACCCTACACTCTATACCCTACACTCTATACCCTACACTCTACACTCTATACCCTACACTTTATACCCTACACTCTATACCCTACGATCTAATCCCTACACTCTACACTCTATATCCTACACTCTATACCCTACACTCTACACTCTATACCTTACACTCTACACTCTATTCCCTACACTCTATACCCTACACTCTATACCCTACACTCTATACCCTACACTCTATACCCAACACTCTACACCCTACACTCTATACCATATACTCTATACCCTACACTCTACACTCTATACCCTACACTCTAAACTCTATACCCTACACTCTATACCCTACACTCTATACCCTACACTCTATACCCTACACTCTATACCCTACACTCTACACTCTATACCCTACACTCTACACTCTATACCCTACACTCTATACCCTACACTTTATACCCTACACTCTATACCCTACACTCTATACCCTACACTCTACACTCTATACCCTACACTCTATACCCTACACTCTACACTCTATACCCTACACTCTATACCCTACACTCTATGCCCTACACTCTATACCCTACACTCTATACCCTACACTCTATACCCTACACTCTACACTCTATACCCTACACTCTATACCCTACACTCTATACCCTACACTCTACACTCTATACCCTACACTCTATACCCTACACTCTATACCATACACTCTATACCCTACACTCTACACTCTATACCCTACACTCTATATCCTACACTCTACACTCTATACCCTACACTCTATACCCTACACTCTTATCCCTACACTCTACACTCTATACCCTACAATCTATACCCTACACTCTATACCCTACACTCTACACTCTATACCCTACACTCTATATCCTACACTCTACACTCTATACCCTACACTCTATACCATACAATCTATACCCTACACTCTATACCATACACTCTATACAATACACTCTATACCCTACACTCTATACCCTACACTCTACACCCTACACTCTATACATTACACTCTATACCCTACACTCTATACCCTACAATCTAATATCTATAGCCTACACTCTACGCTCTATACCCTACACTCTATAACATACACTCTATACCCTACACTCTATACCCTACACTCTATACCATACACTCTACACTCTATACCCTACACTCTATACCATACACTCTACACCATATACTCTATAGCATACACTCTATACCCTACACTCTACACTCTATACCCTACACTCTATACCCTACACTCTATACAATACACTATACACTATATACCCTACACTCTACACTTTATACCCTACACTCTATACCCTACACTCTATACCCTACACTCTATACCCTACACTCTACACTCTATACACTACACTCTATAGCCTACACTCTACAATCTATACCCTTCACTCTATACCCTACACTCTATAGCCTACAGTCTATACCCTACACTCTATACCCTACACTCTACACTCTATACCTTACACTCTACACTCTATTCCCTACACTCTATACCCTACACTCTATACCCTACACTTTATACCCTACACTCTATACCCTACACTCTACACCCTGCACTCTATACCCCACAGTCTATACCATACACTCTATACCCTACACTCTACACTCTATACCCTACACTCTACACCCTACACTCTATACCCTACACTCTAATCCCTACACTCTACACTCTATACCCTACACTCTATACCCTACACTCTACACTCTATACCTTACACTCTACACTCTATTCCCTACACTCTATACCCTACACTCTATATCCTACACTCTACACTCTATACCCTACACTCTATACCATACAATCTATACCCTACACTCTATACCATACACTCTATACAATACACTCTATACCCTACACTCTATACCCTACACTCTACACCCTACACTCTATACATTACACTCTATACCCTACACTCTATACCCTACAATCTAAACTCTATACCCTACACTCTACACTCTATACCCTACACTCTATAACATACACTCTATACCCTACACTCTATACCCTACACTCTATACCATACACTCTACACTCTATACCCTACACTCTATACCATACACTCTACACCATATACTCTATAGCATACACTCTATACCCTACACTCTACACTCTATACCCTACACTCTATACCCTACACTCTATACAATACACTATACACTATATACCCTACACTCTACACTTTATACTCTACACTTTATACCCTACACTCTATACCCTACACTGTACACTCTATACACTACACTCTATAGCCTACACTCTACAATCTATACCCTTCACTCTATACCCTACACTCTATACCCTACAGTCTATACCCTACACTCTATACCCTACACTCTACACTCTATACCTTACACTCTACACTCTATACCCTACACTCTATACCCTACACTCTATACCCTACACTTTATACCCTACACTCTATACCCTACACTCTACACCGTACACTCTATACACCACACTCTATACCATACACTCTATACCCTACACTCTACACTCTATACCCTACACTCTACACCCTACACTCTATACCCTACACTCTAATCACTACACTCTACACTCTATACCCTACACTCTATACCCTACACTCTACACTCTATACCTTACAATCTACACTCTATTCCCTACACTCTATACCCTACACTCTATTCCCTACACTCTATACCCTACACTCTACACTATATACCCTACACTCTATACCATACACTCTATACCCTACACTCTACACTCTATACCCTACACTCTATACCCTACACTCTTTGCCCTACACTCTATACCCTACACTCTATACCCTAAACTCTATACCCTACACTCTATACCATCACTCTATACCCTACACTCTACACTCTATACCCTACACTCTACACCCTACACTCTATACCCTACACTCTATGCCCTACACTCTATACCCTACACTCTACACCCTACATTCTATACCCTACACTCTACACCCTACACTCTATACCCTACACTCTATACCATACACTCTATACCCTACACTCTACACAATATACCCTACACTCTACACCCTACACTCTATACCCTACACTCTAATCCCTACACTCTACACTCTATACCCTACACTCTATACCCTACACTCTACACTCTATACCCTACACTCTACACTCTATACCCTACACTCTATACCCTACACTCTATACCCTACACTCTATACCCTACACTCTATACCCTACACTCTACACTCTATACCCTACACTCTATGCCCTACACTCTATACCCTACACTCTACACCCTACACTCTATACCCTACACTCTATACCATACACTCTATACCCTGCACTCTACACTCTATACCCTACACTCTACACCCTACACTCTATACCTTACACTCTAATCCCTACACTCTACACTCTATACCCTACACTCTACACTCTTTACCCAACACTCTATACCCTACACTCTATACCCTACACTCTATACCCTACACTCTACACTCTATACCCTAGGGACTCTATACTCTATACCCGGCACTCTATACCCGGCACTCTATACCCTACACTCTATACCCTACACTCTATACCCTACACTCTACACTATATACCCTACACTCTATACCCTACACTCTATACCCTACACTCTACACTCTATACCCTACACTCTATACCCTACACTCTTTGCCCTACACTCTATACCCTACACTCTATACCCTACACTCTATACCCCACATTCTATACCATACACTCCATACCCAACACCCTACACTCTATACCCTACACTCTATACCCTACACTCTATGCCCTACACTCTATACCCTACACTCTACACCCTACACTTTATACCCTACACTCTATACCATACACTCTATACCCTACACTCTACACTCTATACCCTACACTCTACACCCTACACTCTAGACCCTACACTCTAATCCCTACACTCTACACTCTATACCCTACACTCTATACCCTACACTCTACACTCTCTACCTTACACTCTCTACCCTACACTCTATAGCCTACACTCTATACCCTACACTCTACACTCTATACCCTACACTCTACACTCTATACCCTACACTCTATACCCGGCACTCTATACCCTACACTCTATACCCTACACTCTATACCCTACACTCTACACTATATACCCTACACTCTATACCCTACACTCTATACCCTACACTCTACACTCTATACCCTACACTCTATACCCTACACTCTTTGCCCTACACTCTATACCCTACACTCTATACCCTACACTCTATACCCCACATTCTATACCATACACTCCATACCCAACACCCTACACTCTATACCCTACACTCTATACCCTACACTCTATGCCCTACACTCTATACCCTACACTTTACACCCTACATTCTATACCCTACACTCTACACCCTACACTCTATACCCTACACTCTATACCATACACTCTATACCCTACACTCTACACTCTATACCCTACACTCTACACCCTACACTCTATACCCTACACTCTAATCCCTACACTCTACACTCTATACCCTACACTCTATACCCTACACTCTACACTCTCTACCCTACACTCTCTACCCTACACTCTATACCCTACACTCTACACTCTATACCCTACACTCTACACTCTATACCCTACACTCTATACCCTACACTCTATACCCTACACTCTACACTCTATACCCTACACTCTATGCCCTACACTCTATACCCTACACTCTACACCCTACACTCTATACCCTACACTCTATACCATACACTCTATACCCTGCACTCTACACTCTATACCCTACACTCTACACCCTACACTCTATACCTTACACTCTAATCCCTACACTCTACACTCTATACCCTACACTCTACACTCTTTACCCAACACTCTATACCCTACACTCTATACCCTACACTCTATACCCTACACTCTACACTCTATACCCTACACTCTACACTCTATACCCTGCACTCTATACCCTACACTCTATACCCTACACTCTATACCCTACACTCTACACTATATACCCTACACTCTATACCCTACACTCTATACCCTACACTCTACACTCTATACCCTACACTCTATACCCTACACTCTTTGCCCTACACTCTATACCCTACACTCTATACCCTACACTCTATACCCCACACTCTATACCATACACTCCATACCCAACACTCTACAGTCTATACCCTACACTCTATACCCTACACTCTATGCCCTACACTCTATACCCTACACTCTACACCCTACACTCTATACCCTACACTCTATACCATACACTCTATACCCTACACTCTACACGCTATACCCTACACTCTACACCCTACACTCTAGACCCTACACTCTAATCCCTACACTCTACACTCTATACCCTACACTCTATACCCTACACTCTACACTCTCTACCTTACACTCTCTACCCTACACTCTATACCCTACACTCTATACCCTACACTCTACACTCTATACCCTACACTCTACACTCTATACCCTACACTCTATACCCTACACTCTACACCCTACACTCTATACCCTACACTCTATACCCTACACTCTCCACTCTATACCCTACACTCTATACCCTACACTCTATACCCTACACTCTACACTCTATACCCTACACTCTATACCCTACACACTATGCCCTACACTCTATACCCTACACTCTACACCCTACACTCTATACCCTACACTCTATACCGTACACTCTATACCCTACACTCTATACCCTACACTCTATACCCTACACTCTACACCCTACACTCTATACCTTACACAATACACTCTATACCCTACACTCTATACCCTACACTCTATGCCCTACACTCTATACCCTACACTCTATACCATACACTCTATACCCTACACTCTATACCGTACACTCTATACCCTACACTCTATACCCTACACTCTATACCCTACACTCTACACCCTACACTCTATACCTTACACTCTATACCCTACACTCTATACCCTACACTCTAAACTCTATACCCTACACTGTACACTCTATACCCTACACTCTATACCCTACACTCTATACCCTACACTCTACACTCTACACCCTACACTCTATACCCTACACTCTATACCCTACACTCTACACTCTATACCCTACACTCTATACCCTACACTCTATACCCTACACTCTACACTCTATACCCTACACTCTATACCCTACACTCTATACCCTACACTCTACACTCTACACCCTACACTCTATACCCTACACTCTATACCCTACACTCTACACTCTATACCCTACACTCTATACCCTACACTCTATACCCTACACTCTACACTCTATACCCTACACTCTATACCCTACACTCTATGCCCTACACTCTATACCCTACACTCTATACCCTACACTCTATACCCTACACTCTACACTCTATACCCTACACTCTATTCCCTACACTCTATACCGTACACTCTACACTCTATACCCTACACTCTATACCCTACACTCTATACCCTACACTATACACTCTATACCCTACACTCTATACCCTACACTCTATGCCCTACACTCTATACCCTACACTCTATACCCTACACTCTATACCCTACACTCTACACTCTATACCCTACACTCTATACCCTACACTCTATACCCTACACTCTACACTCTATACCCTACACTCTATGCCCTACACTCTATACCCTACACTCTATACCCTACACTCTACACTCTATACCCTACACTCTATACCCTACACTCTATACCCTACACTCTAAACTCTATACCCTACACTCTATACCCTACACTCTATGCCCTACACTCTATACCCTACACTCTATACCCTACACTCTATACCCTACACTCTATACCCTACACTCTACACTCTATACCCTACACTCTATACCCTACACTCTATACCCTACACTCTAATCCCTACACTCTACACTCTATACCCTACACTCTATACCCTACACTCTAATCCCTACACTCTACACTCTATACCCTACACTCTATACCCTACACTCTACACTCTATACCTTACACTCTACACTCTATTCCCTACACTCTATACCCTACACTCTATACCCTACACTCTACACTCTATACCCTACACTCTATACCCTACACTCTATGCCCTATACTCTATACCCTACACTCTATACCCTACACTCTATACCCTACACTCTATACCCTACACTCTACACTCTATACCCTACACTCTATACCCTACACTCTATACCCTACACTCTACACTCTATACCCTACACTCTATACCCTACACTCTATGCCCTACACTCTATACCCTACACTCTATACCCTACACTCTACACTCTATACCCTACACTCTATACCCTACACTCTATACCCTACACTCTAATCCCTATACTCTACACTCTATACCCTACACTCTATACCCTACACTCTACACTCTATACCTTACATTCTACACTCTATTCCCTACACTCTATACCCTACACTCTATACCCTACACTCTATACCCTACACTCTATACCCAACACTCTACACCCTACACTCTATACCCTACACTCTATACCATACACTCTATACCCTACACTCTACACTCTATACCCTACACTCTAAACTCTATACCCTACACTCTATACCCTACACTCTATACTCTACACTCTACACTCTATACCCTACACTCTATACCCTACACTCTATACACTACACTCTATACCCTACACTCTATACCCTACACTCTATACCCTACACTCTATACCCTACACTCTACACTCTATGCCCTACCCTCTACACTCTATACCCTACACTCTACTCTCTATACCCTACACTCTACACTCTATACCCTACACTCTATACCCTACACTCTATACCCTACACTCTACACTCTATGCCCTACACTCTACACTCTATACCTTACACTCTACACTCTATTCCCTACACTCTATACCCTACAGTCTATACCCTACACTCTATACCCTACACTCTACACTCTCTACCCTACACTCTCTACCCTACACTCTATACCCTACACTCTACACTCTATACCCTACACTCTACACTCTATACCCTACACTCTATACCCTACACTCTATACCCTACACTCTACACTCTATGCCCTACACTCTACACTCTATACCCTACACTCTATACCCTACACTCTATACCCTACACTCTACACTCTATACCCTACACTCTATACCCTACACTCTATGCCCTACACTCTATACCCTACACTCTATACCCTACACTCTATACCCTACACTCTACACTCTATACCCTACACTCTATACCCTACACTCTATACCCTACACTCTACACTCTATACCCTACACTCTATACCCTACACTCTATACCCTACACTCTACACTCTATACCCTACACTCTATAACCTACACTCTATGCCCTACACTCTATACCCTACACTCTATACCCTACACTCTATACCCTACACTCTATACCCTACACTCTACACTATATACCCTACACTCTATACCCTACACTCTATACCCTACACTCTACACTCTATACCCTACACTCTATACCCTACACTCTATGCCCTACACTCTATACCCTACACTCTATACCCTACACTCTATACCCTACACTCTACACTCTATACCCTACACTCTATACCCTACACTCTATACCCTACACTCTAATCCCTACACTCTACACTCTATACCCTACACTCTATACCCTGCACTCTACACTCTATACCTTACACTCTACACTCTATTCCCTACACTCTATACCCTACACTCTATACCCTACACTCTATACCCTACACTCTATACCCAACACTCTATACCATACACTCTATACCCTACACTCTACACTCTATACCCTACACTCTAAACTCTATACCCTACACTCTATACCCTACACTCTATACCCTACACTCTACACTCTATACCCTACACTCTACACTCTATACCCTACACTCTATACCCTACACTCTATACCCTACACTCTATACCCTACACTCTACACTCTATACCCTACACTCTATACCCTACACTCTACACTCTATACCCTACACTCTATACCCTACACTCTATGCCCTACACTCTATACCCTACACTCTATACCCTACACTCTATACCCTACACTCTACACTCTATACCCTACATTCTATACCCTACACTCTATACCCTACACTCTACACTCTATACCCTACACTCTATACCCTACACTCTATGCCCTACACTCTATACCCTACACTCTATACCCTACACTCTATACCCTACACTCTACACTCTATACCTTACACTCTACACTCTATTCCCTACACTCTATACCCTACACTCTATACCCTACACTCTATACCCTGCACTCTATACCCAACACTCTATACCATACACTCTATACCCTACACTCTACACTCTATACCCTACACTCTAAACTCTATACCCTACACTCTATACCCTACACTCTATACCCTACACTCTATACCCTACACTCTACACTCTATACCCTACACTCTACACTCTATACCCTACACTCTATACCCTACACTCTATACCCTACACTCTATACCCTACACTCTACACTCTATACCCTACACTCTATACCCTACACTCTACACTCTATACCCTACATTCTATACCCTACACTCTATGCCCTACACTCTATACCCTACACTCTATACCCTACACTCTATACCCTACACTCTACACTCTATACCCTACACTCTACACTCTATACCCTACACTCTATACCCTACACTCTATACACTACACTCTATACCCTACACTCTATACCCTACACTCTACACTCTATACCCTACACTCTATACCCTACACTCTACACTCTATACCCTACACTCTATACCCTACACTCTATGCCCTACACTCTATACCCTACACTCTATACCCTACACTCTATACCCTACACTCTACAATCTATACCCTACATTCTATACCCTACACTCTATACCCTACACTCTACACTCTATACCCTACACTCTATACCCTACACTCTATGCCCTACACTCTATACCCTACACTCTATACCCTACACTCTATACCCTACACTCTACACTCTATACCCTACACTCTATACCCTACACTCTATACCCTACACTCTAATCCCTACACTCTACACTCTATACCCTACACTCTATACCCTACACTCTACACTCTATACCTTACACTCTACACTCTATACCCTACACTCTATACCCTACACTCTATACCCTACACTCTATACCCAACACTCTATACCATACACTCTATACCCTACACTCTACACTCTATACCCTACACTCTAAACTCTATACCCTACACTCTATACCCTACACTCTATACCCTACACTCTATACCCTACACTCTACACTCTATACCCTACACTCTACACTCTATACCCTACACTCTATACCCTACACTCTATACCCTACACTCTATACCCTACACTCTATACCCTACACTCTACACTCTATACCCTACACTCTATACCCTACACTCTACACTCTATACCCTACACTCTATACCCTACACTCTATACCCTACACTCTACACTCTATACCCTACACTCTATACCCTACACTCTATACCCTACACTCTATACCCTACACTCTATACCCTACACTCTACACTCTATACCCTACACTCTATACCATACACTCTATACCCTACACTCTACACTCTATACCCTACACTCTACACCCTACACTCTATACCCTACACTCTAATCCCTACACTCTACACTCTATACCCTACACTCTATACCCTACACTCTACACTCTATACCTTACACTCTAGACTCTATACCCTACACTCTATACCCTACACTCTATACCCTACACTCTATACCCTACACTCTATACCATACACTCTATACCCTACACTCTACACTCTATACCCTACACTCTACACCCTACACTCTATACCCTACACTCTAATCCCTACACTCTACACTCTATACCCTACACTCTACACTCTCTACCCTACACTCTATACCCTGCACTCTATACCCTACACTCTATACCATACACTCTATACCCTACACTCTACACTCTATACCCTACACTCTACACCCTACACTCTATACCCTACACTCTAATCCCTACACTCTACACTCTATACCCTACACTCTATACCCTACACTCTATACCCTACACTCTACACTCTCTACCCTACACTCTATACCCTGCACTCTATACCCTACACTCTATACCCTACACTCTACACTCTATACCCTACACTCTATACCCTACACTCTATACCATACACTCTACACTCTATACCCTACACTCTATACCATACACTCTACACCATACACTCTATAGCATACACTCTATACCCTACACTCTACACTCTATACCCTACACTCTATACCCTACACTCTACACCCTGCACTCTATACCCTACACACTATACCCTACACTCTACACTCTATACCCTGCACTCTATACCCTACACTCTATACCCTACACTCTATACCCTACAATCTACACTCTATTCCCTACACTCTATAGCCTACACTCTACAATCTATACCCTACACTCTATACCCTACACTCTATACCCTACAGTCTATACCCTACACTCTATACCCTACACTCTACACTCTATACCTTACACTTTACACTCTATTCCCTACACTCTATACCCTACACTCTATACCCTACACTCTATACCCTACACTCTATACCCTACACTCTACACCCTACACTCTATAACCTACACTCTATACCCTACACTCTACACTCTATACCCTACACTCTACACCCTACACTCTATACCCTACACTCTAATCCCTACACTCTACACTCTATACCCTACACTCTATACCCTACACTCTACACTCTATACCTTACACTCTGCACTCTATTCCCTACACTCTATACCCTACACTCTATACCCTAGACTCTATACCCTACACTCTACACCCTACATTCTATACCCTACACTCTATACCATACACTCTATACCCTACACTCTACACTCTATACCCTACACTCTACACCCTACACTCTATACCCTACACTCTAATCCCTACACTCTACACTCTATACCCTATACTCTATACCCTACACTATATACCCTACACTCTATACCCTACACTCTACACCCTACACTCTATAACCTACACTCTATACCATACACTCTATACCCTACACTCTACACTCTATACCCTACACTCTACACCCTACACTCTATACCCTACACTCTAATCCCTACACTCTACACTCTATACCCTACACTCTATACCATACACTCTACACCATACACTCTATAGCATACACTCTATACCCTACACTCTACACTCTATACCCTACACTCTATACCCTACACTCTACACCCTGCACTCTATACCCTACACACTATACCCTACACTCTACACTCTATACCCTACACTCTATACCCTACACTCTATACCCTACACTCTATACCCTACAATCTACACTCTATACCCTACACTCTATAGCCTACACTCTACAATCTATACCCTACACTCTATACCCTACACTCTATACCCTACAGTCTATACCCTACACTCTATACCCTACACTCTACACTCTATACCTTACACTTTACACTCTATTCCCTGCACTCTATACCCTACACTCTATACCCTACACTCTATACCTTACACTCTATACCCTACACTCTACACCCTACACTCTATAACCTACACTCTATACCATACACTCTATACCCTACACTCTACACTCTATACCCTACACTCTACACCCTACACTCTATACCCTACACTCTAATCCCTACACTCTACACTCTATACCCTACACTCTATACCCTACACTCTACACTCTATACCTTACACTCTGCACTCTATTCCCTACACTCTATACCCTACACTCTATACCCTACACTCTATACCCTACACTCTACACCCTACACTCTATACCCTACACTCTATACCATACACTCTATACCCTACACTCTACACTCTATACCCTACACTCTACACCCTACACTCTATACCCTACACTCTAATCCCTACACTCTACACTCTATACCCTACACTCTATACCCTACACTCTATACCCTACACTCTATACCCTACACTCTACACCCTACACTCTATAACCTACACTCTATACCATACACTCTACACTCTATACCCTACACTCTACACCCTACACTCTATACCCTACACTCTAATCCCTACACTCTACACTCTATACCCTACACTCTATACCCTACACTCTACACTCTATACCTTACACTCTGCACTCTATTCCCTACACTCTATACCCTACACTCTATACCCTACACTCTATACCATACACTCTATACCCTACACTCTACACTCTATACCCTACACTCTACACCCTACACTCTATACCCTACACTCTAATCCCTACACTCTACACTCTATACCCTACACTCTATACCCTACACTCTACACCCTACACTCTACACTCTCTACCCTACACTCTATACCCTGCACTCTATACCCTACACTCTACACTCTATACCCTACACTCTACACTCTATACCCTACACTCTATACCCTACACTCTATACCCTACACTCTATACCCTACACTCTATACCCTACACTCTACACTCTATGCCCTACACTCTACACTCTATACCCTACACTCTACACTCTATACCCTACACTCTACACTCTATGCCCTACACTCTACACTCTATACCTTACACTCTGCACTCTATTCCCTACACTCTATACCCTACACTCTATACCCTACACTCTACACCCTACACTCTATACCCTACACTCTATACCATACACTCTATACCCTACACTCTACACTCTATACCCTACACTCTACACCCTACACTCTATACCCTACACTCTAATCCCTACACTCTACACTCTATACCCTACACTCTATACCCTACACTCTGTACCCTACACTCTACACCCTACACTCTATAACCTACACTCTATACCATACACTCTATACCCTACACTCTACACTCTATACCCTACACTCTACACCCTACACTCTATACCCTACACTCTAATCCCTACACTCTACACTCTATACCCTACACTCTATACCATACACTCTACACCATACACTCTATAGCATACACTCTATACCCTACACTCTACACTCTATACCCTACACTCTATACCCTACACTCTACACCCTGCACTCTATACCCTACACACTACACCCTACACTCTACACTCTATACCCTACACTCTATACCCTACACTCTATACCCTACACTCTATACCCTACAATCTACACTCTATACCCTACACTCTATAGCCTACACTCTACAATCTATACCCTACACTCTATACCCTACACTCTATACCCTACAGTCTATACCCTACACTCTATACCCTACACTCTACACTCTATACCTTACACTTTACACTTTATTCCCTACACTCTATACCCTACACTCTATACCCTACACTCTATACCCTACACTCTATACCCTACACTCTACACCCTACACTCTATAACCTACACTCTATACCATACACGCTATACCCTACACTCTACACTCTATACCCTACACTCTACACCCTACACTCTATACCCTACACTCTAATCCCTACACTCTACACTCTATACCCTACACTCTATACCCTACACTCTACACTCTATACCTTACACTCTGCACTCTATTCCCTACACTCTATACCCTACACTCTATACCCTACACTCTATACCCTACACTCTACACCCTACACTCTATACCCTACACTCTATACCATACACTCTATACCCTACACTCTACACTCTATACCCTACACTCTACACCCTACACTCTATACCCTACACTCTAATCCCTACACTCTACACTCTATACCCTACACTCTATACCCTACACTCTATACCCTACACTCTACACTCTCTACCCTACACTCTATACCCTGCACTCTATACCCTACACTCTATACCCTACACTCTACACTCTATATCCTACACTCTACACTCTATACCCTACACTCTATACCCTACACTCTATACCCTACACTCTATACCCTACACTCTATACCCTACACTCTATGCCCTACACTCTACACTCTATACCCTACACTCTACACTCTATACCCTACACTCTACACTCTATACCCTACACTCTATACCCTACACTCTATACCCTACACTCTATACCCTACACTCTACACCCTACACTCTATACCCTACACTCTATAACATACACTCTATACCCTACACTCTACACTCTATACCCTACACTCTACACCCTACACTCTATACCCTACACTCTAATCCCTACACTCTACACTCTATACCCTACACTCTATACCCTACACTCTATACCCTACACTCTACACTCTCTACCCTACACTCTATACCCTGCACTCTATACCCTACACTCTATACCCTACACTGTACACTCTATATCCTACACTCTACACTCTATACCCTACACTCTATACCCTACACTCTATACCCTACACTCTATACCCTACACTCTATACCCTACACTCTATGCCCTACACTCTACACTCTATACCCTACACTCTACACTCTATACCCTACACTCTACACTCTATACCCTACACTCTATACCCTACACTCTATACCCTACACTCTATACCCTACACTCTACACTCTATGCCCTACACTCTATACCCTACACTCTATGCCCTACACTCTATACCCTACACTCTATACCCTACACTCTATACCCTACACTCTACACTTTATACCCTACACTCTATACCCTACACTCTACACTCTATACCCTACACTCTATACCCTACACTCTACACTCTATACCCTACACTCTATACCCTACACTCTATGCCCTACACTCTATACCCTACACTCTATACCCTACACTCTATACCCTACACTCTATACCCTACACTCTATACCCTACACTCTATACCCTACACTCTACACTCTATACCCTACACTCTATATCCTACACTCTATGCCCTACACTCTATACCCTACACTCTATACCCTACACTCTATACCCTACACTCTACACTCTATACCCTACACTCTATACCCTACACTCTATACCCTACACTCTAATCCCTACACTCTACACTCTATACCCTACACTCTACACTCTATTCCCTACACTCTATACCCTACACTCTATACCCTACACTCTATACCCTACACTCTATACCCAACACTCTACACCCTACACTCTATACCCTACACTCTATACCATACACTCTATACCCTACACTCTACACTCTATACCCTACACTCTACACTCTATACCCTACACTCTATACCCTACACTCTATACCTTACACTCTATACCCTACACTCTACACTCTATACTCTACACTCTACACTCTATACCCTCCACTCTATACCCTACACTCTATACCCTACACTCTATACCCTACACTCTATACCCTACACTCTACACTCTATACCCTACACTCTATACCCTACACTCTACACCCTACACTCTATACCCTACACTCTATGCCCTACACTCTATACCCTACACTCTATAACCTACACTCTATACCCTACACTCTACACTCTATACCCTACACTCTATACCCTACACTCTATACCCTACACTCTACACTCTATACCCTACACTCTATACCCTACACTCTATACCCTACACTCTATACCCTACACTCTATACCCTACACTCTACACTCTATACCCTACACTCTATACCCTACACTCTACACTCTATACCCTACACTCTATACCCTACACTCTAATCCCTACACTCTACACTCTATACCCTACACTCTATACCCTACACTCTACACTCTATACCCTACACTCTATATCCTACACTATACACTCTATACCATACACTCTATACCCTACACTCTATACCCTACACTCTATACCCTACACTCTACACCCTACACTCTATACCTTACACTCTATACCCTACACTCTATACCCTACACTCTATACCCTACACTCTACACCCTACACTCTATACCCTACACTCTATACCATACACTCTATACCCTACACTCTACACTCTATACCCTACACTCTACATCCTACACTCTATACCCTACACTCTAATCCCGACACTCTACACTCTATACCCTACACTCTATACCCTACACTCTATACCATACACTCTACACTCTCTACCCTACACTCTATACCCTACACTCTATAACATACACTCTATACCCTACACTCTATACCCTACACTCTATACCATACACTCTACACTCTATACCCTACACTCTATACCATACACTCTACACCATACACTCTATAGCATACACTCTATACCCTACACTCTACACTCTATACCCTACACTCTATACCCTACACTCTACACCCTGCACTCTATACCCTACACACTATACCCTACACTCTACACTCTATACCCTACACTCTATACCCTACACTCTATACCCTACACTCTATACCCTACAATCTACACTCTATACCCTACACTCTATAGCCTACACTCTACAATCTATACCCTACACTCTATACCCTACACTCTATACCCTACACTCTATACCCTACACTCTACACTCTATACCTTACACTTTACACTCTATTCCCTACACTCTATACCCTACACTCTATACCCTACACTCTATACCCTACACTCTATACCCTACACTCTACACCCTACACTCTATACCCTACACTCTATACCATACACTCTATACCCTACACTCTACACTCTATACCCTACACTCTACACCCTACACTCTATACCCTACACTCTAATCCCTACACTCTACACTCTATACCCTACACTCTATACCCTACACTCTACACTCTATACCTTACACTCTACACTCTATACCCTACACTCTATACCCTACACTCTATACCATACACTCTATACCCTACACTCTACACCCTACACTCTATACCCTACACTCTATACCATACACTCTATACCCTACACTCTACACTCTATACCCTACACTCTACACCCTACACTCTATACCCTACACTCTAATCCCTACACTCTACACTCTATACCCTACACTCTATACCCTACACTCTATACCCTACACTCTACACTCTCTACCCTACACTCTATACCCTACACTCTATACCCTACACTCTACACTCTATACCCTACACTTTATACCCTACACTCTATACCCTACACTCTATACCATACACTCTACACTCTATACCCTACACTCTATACCATACACTCTACACCATACACTCTATAGCATACACTCTATACCCTACACTCTACACTCTATACCCTACACTCTATACCCTACACTCTACACCCTGCACTCTATACCCTACACACTATACCCTACACTCTACACTCTATACCCTACACTCTATACCCTACACTCTATACCCTACACTCTATACCCTACAATCTACACTCTATACCCTACACTCTATAGCCTACACTCTACAATCTATACCCTACACTCTATACCCTACACTCTATACCCTACAGTCTATACCCTACACTCTATACCCTACACTCTACACTCTATACCTTACACTTTACACTCTATTCCCTACACTCTATACCCTACACTCTATACCCTACACTCTATACCCTACACTCTATACCCTACACTCTACACCCTACACTCTATAACCTACACTCTATACCATACACTCTATACCCTACACTCTACACTCTATACCCTACACTCTACACCCTACACTCTATACCCTACACTCTAATCCCGACACTCTACACTCTATACCCTACACTCTATACCCTACACTCTATACCATACACTCTAAACTCTCTACCCTACACTCTATACCCTACACTCTATACCATACACTCTACACTCTATACCCTACACTCTATACCATACACTCTACACCATACACTCTATAGCATACACTCTATACCCTACACTCTACACTCTATACCCTACACTCTATACCCTACACTCTACACCCTGCACTCTATACCCTACACACTATACCCTACACTCTACACTCTATACCCTACACTCTATACCCTACATTCTATACCCTACACTCTATACCCTACAATCTACACTCTATACCCTACACTCTATAGCCTACACTCTACAATCTATACCCTACACTCTATACCCTACACTCTATACCCTACACTCTATACCCTACACTCTATACCCTACACTCTACACTCTATACCTTACACTTTACACTCTATTCCCTACACTCTATACCCTACACTCTATACCCTACACTCTATACCCTACACTCTATACCCTACACTCTACACCCTACACTCTATACCCTACACTCTATACCATACACTCTATACCCTACACTCTACACTCTATACCCTACACTCTACACCCTACACTCTATACCCTACACTCTAATCCCTACACTCTACACTCTATACCCTACACTCTATACCCTACACTCTACACTCTATACCTTACACTCTACACTCTATACCCTACACTCTATACCCTACACTCTATACCATACACTCTATACCCTACACTCTACACCCTACACTCTATACCCTACACTCTATACCATACACTCTATACCCTACACTCTACACTCTATACCCTACACTCTACACCCTACACTCTATACCCTACACTCTAATCCCTACACTCTACACTCTATACCCTACACTCTATACCCTACACTCTATACCCTACACTCTACACTCTCTACCCTACACTCTATACCCTGCACTCTATACCCTACACTCTATACCCTACACTCTACACTCTATACCCTACACTCTATACCCTACACTCTATACCCTACACTCTATACCATACACTCTACACTCTATACCCTACACTCTATACCATACACTCTACACCATACACTCTATAGCATACACTCTATACCCTACACTCTACACTCTATACCCTACACTCTATACCCTACACTCTACACCCTGCACACTATACCCTACACACTATACCCTACACTCTACACTCTATACCCTACACTCTATACCCTACACTCTATACCCTACACTCTATACCCTACAATCTACACTCTATACCCTACACTCTATAGCCTACACTCTACAATCTATACCCTACACTCTATACCCTACACTCTATACCCTACAGTCTATACCCTACACTCTATACCCTACACTCTACACTCTATACCTTACACTTTACACTCTATTCCCTACACTCTATACCCTACACTCTATACCCTACACTCTATACCCTACACTCTACACCCTACACTCTATAACCTACACTCTATACCATACACTCTATACCCCACACTCTACACTCTATACCCTACACTCTACACCCTACACTCTATACCCTACACTCTAATCCCTACACTCTACACTCTATACCCTACACTCTATACCCTACACTCTACACTCTATACCTTACACTCTGCACTCTATTCCCTACACTCTATACCCTACACTCTATACACTACACTCTATACCCTACACTCTACACCCTACACTCTATACCCTACACTCTATACCATACACTCTATACCCTACACTCTACACTCTATACCCTACACTCTACACCCTACACTCTATACCCTACACTCTAATCCCTACACTCTACACTCTATACCCTACACTCTATACCCTACACTCTATACCCTACACTCTATACCCTACACTCTACACCCTACACTCTATAACCTACACTCTATACCATACACTCTATACCCTACACTCTACACTCTATACCCTACACTCTACACCCTTCACTCTATACCCTACACTCTAATCCCTACACTCTACACTCTATACCCTACACTCTATACCATACACTCTACACCATACACTCTATAGCATACACTCTATACCCTACACTCTACACTCTATACCCTACACTCTATACCCTACACTCTACACCCTGCACTCTATACCCTACACACTATACCCTACACTCTACACTCTATACCCTACACTCTATACCCTACACTCTATACCCTACACTCTATACCCTACAATCTACACTCTATACCCTACACTCTATAGCCTACACTCTACATTCTATACCCTACACTCTATACCCTACACTCTATACCCTACAGTCTATACCCTACACTCTATACCCTACACTCTACACTCTATACCTTACACTTTACACTCTATTCCCTACACTCTATACCCTACACTCTATACCCTACACTCTATACCCTACACTCTACACCCTACACTCTATAACCTACACTCTATACCATACACTCTATACCCTACACTCTACACTCTATACCCTACACTGTACACCCTACACTCTATACCCTACACTCTAATCCCTACACTCTACACTCTATACCCTACACTCTATACCCTACACTCTACACTCTATACCTTACACTCTGCACTCTATTCCCTACACTCTATACCCTACACTCTATACCCTACACTCTATACCCTACACTCTACACCCTACACTCTATACCCTACACTCTATACCATACACTCTATACCCTACACTCTACACTTTATACCCTACACTCTGCACCCTACACTCTATACCCTACACTCTAATCCCTACACTCTACACTCTATACCCTACACTCTATACCCTACACTCTATACCCTACACTCTATACCCTACACTCTACACCCTACACTCTATAACCTACACTCTATACCATACACTCTATACCCTACACTCTACACTCTATACCCTACACTCTACACCCTACACTCTATACCCTACACTCTAATCCCTACACTCTACACTCTATACCCTACACTCTATACCCTACACTCTACACTCTATACCTTACACTCTGCACTCTATTCCCTACACTCTATACCCTACACTCTATACCCTACACTCTATACCCTACACTCTACACCCTACACTCTATACCCTACACTCTATACCATACACTCTATACCCTACACTCTACACTCTATACCCTACACTCTACACCCTACACTCTATACCCTACACTCTAATCCCTACACTCTACACTCTATACCCTACACTCTATACCCTACACTCTATACCCTACACTCTATACCCTACACTCTACACTCTCTACCCTACACTCTATACCCTGCACTCTATACCCTACACTCTATACCCTACACTCTACACTCTATACCCTACACTCTACACTGTATACCCTACACTGTATACCCTACACTCTATACCCTACACTCTATACCCTACACTCTACACTCTATGCCCTACACTCTACACTCTATACCCTACACTCTACACTCTATACCCTACACTCTACACTCTATACCCTACACTCTATACCCTACACTCTATACCCTACACTCTATACCCTACACTCTACACTCTATGCCCTACACTCTACACTCTATACCTTACACTCTACACTCTATTCCCTACACTCTATACCCTACACTCTATATCCTACACTCTACACCCCACACTCTATACCCTACACTCTATACCATACACTCTATACCCTACACTCTACACCCTACACTCTATACACTACACTCTAATCCCTACACTCTACACTCTATACCCTACACTCTATACCCTACACTCTATACCCTACACTCTACACTCTCTACCCTACACTCTCTACCCTACACTCTATACCCTACACTCTATACCCTACACTCTACACTCTATACCCTACACTCTACACTCTATACCCTACACTCTATACCCTACAGTCTATACCCTACACTCTATACCCTACACTCTACACTCTATACCTTACACATTACACTTTATTCCCTACACTCTATACCCTACACTCTATACCCTACACTCTATACCCTACACTCTATACCCTACACTCTATACCCTACACTCTACACCCTACACTCTATAACCTACACTCTATACCATACACTCTATACCCTACACTCTACACTCTATACCCTACACTCTACACCCTACACTCTATACCCTACACTCTAATCCCTACACTCTACACCCTACACACTATACCCTACACTCTACACTCTATACCTTACACTCTGCACTCTATTCCCTACACTCTATACCCTACACTCTATACCCTACACTCTATACCCTACACTCTACACCCTACACTCTATACCCTACACTCTATACCATACACTCTATACCCTACACTCTACACTCTATACCCTACACTCTACACCCTACACTCTATACCCTACACTCTAATCCCTACACTCTACACTCTATACCCTACACTCTATACCCTACACTCTACACTCTATACCTTACACTCTGCACTCTATTCCCTACACTCTATACCCTACACTCTATACACTACACTCTATACCCTACACTCTACACCCTACACTCTATACCCTACACTCTATACCATACACTCTATACCCTACACTCTACACTCTATACCCTACACTCTACACCCTACACTCTATACCCTACACTCTAATCCCTACACTCTACACTCTATACCCTACACTCTATACCCTACACTCTATACCCTACACTCTATACCCTACACTCTACACCCTACACTCTATAACCTACACTCTATACCATACACTCTATACCCTACACTCTACACTCTATACCCTACACTCTACACCCTTCACTCTATACCCTACACTCTAATCCCTACACTCTACACTCTATACCCTACACTCTATACCATACACTCTACACCATACACTCTATAGCATACACTCTATACCCTACACTCTACACTCTATACCCTACACTCTATACCCTACACTCTACACCCTGCACTCTATACCCTACACACTATACCCTACACTCTACACTCTATACCCTACACTCTATACCCTACACTCTATACCCTACACTCTATACCCTACAATCTACACTCTATACCCTACACTCTATAGCCTACACTCTACATTCTATACCCTACACTCTATACCCTACACTCTATACCCTACAGTCTATACCCTACACTCTATACCCTACACTCTACACTCTATACCTTACACTTTACACTCTATTCCCTACACTCTATACCCTACACTCTATACCCTACACTCTATACCCTACACTCTACACCCTACACTCTATAACCTACACTCTATACCATACACTCTATACCCTACACTCTACACTCTATACCCTACACTGTACACCCTACACTCTATACCCTACACTCTAATCCCTACACTCTACACTCTATACCCTACACTCTATACCCTACACTCTACACTCTATACCTTACACTCTGCACTCTATTCCCTACACTCTATACCCTACACTCTATACCCTACACTCTATACCCTACACTCTACACCCTACACTCTATACCCTACACTCTATACCATACACTCTATACCCTACACTCTACACTTTATACCCTACACTCTGCACCCTACACTCTATACCCTACACTCTAATCCCTACACTCTACACTCTATACCCTACACTCTATACCCTACACTCTATACCCTACACTCTATACCCTACACTCTACACCCTACACTCTATAACCTACACTCTATATCATACACTCTATACCCTACACTCTACACTCTATACCCTACACTCTACACCCTACACTCTATACCCTACACTCTAATCCCTACACTCTACACTCTATACCCTACACTCTATACCCTACACTCTACACTCTATACCTTACACTCTGCACTCTATTCCCTACACTCTATACCCTACACTCTATACCCTACACTCTATACCCTACACTCTACACCCTACACTCTATACCCTACACTCTATACCATACACTCTATACCCTACACTCTACACTCTATACCCTACACTCTACACCCTACACTCTATACCCTACACTCTAATCCCTACACTCTACACTCTATACCCTACACTCTATACCCTACACTCTATACCCTACACTCTATACCCTACACTCTACACTCTCTACCCTACACTCTATACCCTGCACTCTATACCCTACACTCTATACCCTACACTCTACACTCTATACCCTACACTCTACACTGTATACCCTACACTGTATACCCTACACTCTATACCCTACACTCTATACCCTACACTCTACACTCTATGCCCTACACTCTACACTCTATACCCTACACTCTACACTCTATACCCTACACTCTACACTCTATACCCTACACTCTATACCCTACACTCTATACCCTACACTCTATACCCTACACTCTACACTCTATGCCCTACACTCTACACTCTATACCTTACACTCTACACTCTATTCCCTACACTCTATACCCTACACTCTATATCCTACACTCTACACCCCACACTCTATACCCTACACTCTATACCATACACTCTATACCCTACACTCTACACCCTACACTCTATACACTACACTCTAATCCCTACACTCTACACTCTATACCCTACACTCTATACCCTACACTCTATACCCTACACTCTACACTCTCTACCCTACACTCTCTACCCTACACTCTATACCCTACACTCTATACCCTACACTCTACACTCTATACCCTACACTCTACACTCTATACCCTACACTCTATACCCTACAGTCTATACCCTACACTCTATACCCTACACTCTACACTCTATACCTTACACATTACACTTTATTCCCTACACTCTATACCCTACACTCTATACCCTACACTCTATACCCTACACTCTATACCCTACACTCTACACCCTACACTCTATAACCTACACTCTATACCATACACTCTATACCCTACACTCTACACTCTATACCCTACACTCTACACCCTACACTCTATACCCTACACTCTAATCCCTACACTCTACACCCTACACACTATAGCCTACACTCTACACTCTATACCTTACACTCTGCACTCTATTCCCTACACTCTATACCCTACACTCTATACCCTACACTCTATACCCTACACTCTACACCCTACACTCTATACCCTACACTCTATACCATACACTCTATACCCTACACTCTACACTCTATACCCTACACTCTACACCCTACACTCTATACCCTACACTCTAATCCCTACACTCTACACTCTATACCCTACACTCTATACCCTACACTCTATACCCTACACTCTACACTCTCTACCCTACACTCTATACCCTGCACTCTATACCCTACACTCTATACCCTACACTCTACACTCTATATCCTACACTCTACACTCTATACCCTACACTCTATACCCTGCACTCTATACCCTACACTCTATACCCTACACTCTACACTCTATGCCCTACACTCTACACTCTATACCCTACACTCTACACTCTATACCCTACACTCTACACTCTATACCCTACACTCTATACCCTACACTCTATACCCTACACTCTATACCCTACACTCTACACTCTATGCCCTACACTCTATACCCTACACTCTATGCCCTACACTCTATACCCTACACTCTATACCCTACACTCTATACCCTACACTCTACACTTTATACCCTACACTCTATACCCTACACTCTACACTCTATACCCTACACTCTATACCCTACACTCTATACCCTACACTCTACACTCTATACCCTACACTCTATACCCTACACTCTATGCCCTACACTCTATACCCTACACTCTATACCCTACACTCTATACCCTACACTCTATACCCTACACTCTACACTCTATACCCTACACTCTATACCCTACACTCTATACCCTACACTCTACACTCTATACCCTACACTCTATACCCTACACTCTATGCCCTACACTCTATACCCTACACTCTATACCCTACACTCTATACCCTACACTCTACACTCTATACCCTACACTCTATACCCTACACTCTATACCCTACACTCTAATCCCTACACTCTACACTCTATACCCTACACTCTACACTCTATTCCCTACACTCTATACCCTACACTCTATACCCTACACTCTATACCCTACACTCTATACCCAACACTCTACACCCTACACTCTATACCCTACACTCTATACCATACACTCTATACCCTACACTCTACACTCTATACCCTACACTCTACACTCTATACCCTACACTCTATACCCTACACTCTATACCTTACACTCTATACCCTACACTCTACACTCTATACTCTACACTCTACACTCTATACCCTCCACTCTATACCCTCCACTCTATACCCTACACTCTATACCCTACACTCTATACCCTACACTCTATACCCTACACTCTACACTCTATACCCTACACTCTATACCCTACACTCTACACCCTACACTCTATACCCTACACTCTATGCCCTACACTCTATACCCTACACTCTATAACCTACACTCTATACCCTACACTCTACACTCTATACCCTACACTCTATACCCTACACTCTATACCCTACACTCTACACTCTATACCCTACACTCTATACCCTACACTCTATACCCTACACTCTATACCCTACACTCTATACCCTACACTCTACACTCTATACCCTACACTCTATACCCTACACTCTACACCCTACACTCTATACCCTACACTCTAATCCCTACACTCTACACTCTATACCCTACACTCTATACCCTACACTCTACACTCTATACCCTACACTCTATATCCTACACTCTACACTCTATACCATACACTCTATACCCTACACTCTATACCCTACACTCTATACCCTACACTCTACACCCTACACTCTATACCTTACACTCTATACCCTACACTCTATACCCTACACTCTATACCCTACACTCTACACCCTACACTCTATACCCTACACTCTATACCATACACTCTATACCCTACACTCTACACTCTATACCCTACACTCTACATCCTACACTCTATACCCTACACTCTAATCCCGACACTCTACACTCTATACCCTACACTCTATACCCTACACTCTATACCATACACTCTACACTCTCTACCCTACACTCTATACCCTACACTCTATAACATACACTCTATACCCTACACTCTATACCCTACACTCTATACCATACACTCTACACTCTATACCCTACACTCTATACCATACACTCTACACCATACACTCTATAGCATACACTCTATACCCTACACTCTACACTCTATACCCTACACTCTATACCCTACACTCTACACCCTGCACTCTATACCCTACACACTATACCCTACACTCTACACTCTATACCCTACACTCTATACCCTACACTCTATACCCTACACTCTATACCCTACAATCTACACTCTATACCCTACACTCTATAGCCTACACTCTACAATCTATACCCTACACTCTATACCCTACACTCTATACCCTACACTCTATACCCTACACTCTATACCCTACACTCTACACTCTATACCTTACACTTTACACTCTATTCCCTACACTCTATACCCTACACTCTATACCCTACACTCTATACCCTACACTCTATACCCTACACTCTACACCCTACACTCTATACCCTACACTCTATACCATACACTCTATACCCTACACTCTACACTCTATACCCTACACTCTACACCCTACACTCTATACCCTACACTCTAATCCCTACACTCTACACTCTATACCCTACACTCTATACCCTACACTCTACACTCTATACCTTACACTCTACACTCTATACCCTACACTCTATACCCTACACTCTATACCCTACACTCTACACCCTACACTCTATACCGTACACTCTATACCATACACTCTATACCCTACACTCTACACTCTATACCCTACACTCTACACCCTACACTCTATACCCTACACTCTAATCCCTACACTCTACACTCTATACCCTACACTCTATACCCTACACTCTATACCCTACACTCTACACTCTCTACCCTACACTCTATACCCTGCACTCTATACCCTACACTCTATACCCTACACTCTACACTCTATACCCTACACTCTATACCCTACACTCTATACCCTACACTCTATACCATACACTCTACACTCTATACCCTACACTCTATACCATACACTCTACACCATACACTCTATAGCATACACTCTATACCCTACACTCTACACTCTATACCCTACACTCTATACCCTACACTCTACACCCTGCACTCTATACCCTACACACTATACCCTACACTCTACACTCTATACCCTACACTCTATACCCTACACTCTATACCCTACACTCTATACCCTACAATCTACACTCTATACCCTACACTCTATAGCCTACACTCTACAATCTATACCCTACACTCTATACCCTACACACTATACCCTACAGTCTATACCCTACACTCTATACCCTAAACTCTACACTCTATACCTTACACTTTACACTCTATTCCCTACACTCTATACCCTACACTCTATACCCTACACTCTATACCCTACACTCTATACCCTACACTCTACACCCTACACTCTATAACCTACACTCTATACCCTACACTCTATACCCTACACTCTACACTCTATACCCTACACTCTATACCCTACACTCTATACCCTACACTCTATACCATACACTCTACACTCTATACCCTACACTCTATACCATACACTCTACACCATACACTCTATAGCATACACTCTATACCCTACACTCTACATTCTATACCCTACACTCTATACCTTACACTCTATACCCTACACTCTATACCCTACAATCTACACTCTATACCCTACACTCTATAGCCTACACTCTACAATCTATACCCTACACTCTATACCCTACACACTATACCCTACAGTCTATACCCTACACTCTATACCCTACACTCTACACTCTATACCTTACACTTTACACTCTATTCCCTACACTCTATACCCTACACTCTATACCCTACACTCTATACCCTACACTCTATACCCTACACTCTACACCCTACACTCTATAACCTACACTCTATACCATACACTCTATACCCTACACTCTACACTCTATACCCTACACTCTACACCCTACACTCTATACCCTACACTCTAATCCCTACACTCTACACTCTATACCCTACACTCTATACCCTACACTCTACACTCTATGCCTTACACTCTGCACTCTATTCCCTACACTCTATACCCTACACTCTATACCCTACACTCTATACCCTACACTCTACACCCTACACTCTATACCCTACACTCTATACCATACACTCTATACCCTACACTCTACACTCTATACCCTACACTCTACACCCTACACTCTATACCCTACACTCTAATCCCTACACTCTACACCCTACACTCTATACCCTACACTCTATACCCTACACTCTATACCCTACACTCTACACCCTACACTCTATAACCTACACTCTATACCATACACTCTATACCCTACACTCTACACTCTATACCCTACACTCTACACCCTACACTCTATACCCTACACTCTAATCCCTACACTCTACACTCTATACCCTACACTCTATACCATACACTCTACACCATACACTCTATAGCATACACTCTATACCCTACACTCTACACTCTATACCCTACACTCTATACCCTACACTCTACACCCTGCACTCTATACCCTACACACTAAACCCTACACTCTACACTCTATACCCTACACTCTATACCCTACACTCTATACCCTACACTCTATACCCTACAATCTACACTCTATACCCTACACTCTATAGCCTACACTCTACATTCTATACCCTACACTCTATACCCTACACTCTATACCCTACAGTCTATACCCTACACTCTATACCCTACACTCTACACTCTATACCTTACACTTTACACTCTATTCCCTACACTCTATACCCTACACTCTATACCCTACACTCTACACCCTACACTCTATACCCTACACTCTATACCATACACTCTATACCCTACACTCTACACTTTATACCCTACACTCTACACCCTACACTCTATACCCTACACTCTAATCCCTACACTCTACACTCTATACCCTACACTCTATACCCTACACTCTATACCCTACACTCTATACCCTACACTCTACACCCTACACTCTATAACCTACACTCTATACCATACACTCTATACCCTACACTCTACACTCTATACCCTACACTCTACACCCTACACTCTATACCCTACACTCTAATCCCTACACTCTACACTCTATACCCTACACTCTATACCCTACACTCTACACTCTATACCTTACACTCTGCACTCTATTCCCTACACTCTATACCCTACACTCTATACCCTACACTCTATACCCTACACTCTACACCCTACACTCTATACCCTACACTCTACACCATACACTCTATACCCTACACTCTACACTCTATACCCTACACTCTACACCCTACACTCTATACCCTACACTCTAATCCCTACACTCTACACTCTACACCCTACACTCTATACCCTACACTCTATACCCTACACTCTACACTCTCTACCCTACACTCTATACCCTGCACTCTATACCCTACACTCTATACCCTACACTCTACACTCTATACCCTACACTCTACACTCTATACCCTACACTCTATACCCTACACTCTATACCCTACACTCTATACCCTACACTCTATACCCTACACTCTACACTCTATGCCCTACACTCTACACTCTATACCCTACACTGTACACTCTATACCCTACACTCTACACTCTATACCCTACACTCTATACCCTACACTCTATACCCTACACTCTACACTCTATGCCCTACACTCTACACTCTATACCTTACACTCTACACTCTATTCCCTACACTCTATACCCTACACTCTATACCCTACACTCTACACCCCACACTCTATACCCTACACTCTATACCATACACTCTATACCCTACACTCTACACCCTACACTCTATACACTACACTCTAATCCCTACACTCTACACTCTATACCCTACACTCTATACCCTACACTCTATACCCTACACTCTACACTCTATGCCCTACACTATACACTCTATACCCTACACTCTATACACTTCACTCTATACCCTACACTCTACACTCTATACCCTACACTCTATACCCTACACTCTATGCCCTACACTCTATACCCTACACTCTATACCCTACACTCTATACCCTACACTCTACACTCTATACCCTACACTCTATACCCTACACTCTATACCCTACACTCTATGCCCTACACTCTATACCCTACACTCTATACCCTACACTCTATACCCTACACTCTACACTCTATACCCTACACTCTATACCCTACACTCTATACCCTACACTCTATACCCTACACTCTACACTCTATACCCTACACTCTATACCCTACACTCTATGCCCTACACTCTATACCCTACACTCTATACCCTACACTCTATACCCTACACTCTATACCCTACACTCTACACTCTATACCCTACACTCTATACCCTACACTCTATACCCTACACTCTGCACTCTATACCCTACACTCTATACCCTACACTCTATACCCTACACTCTACACTCTATACCCTACGCTTTATACCCTACACTCTATGCCCTACACTCTATACCCTACACTCTATACCCTACACTCTATACCCTACACTCTACACTCTACACCCTACACTCTATACCCTACACTCTATACCCTACACTCTACACTCTATACCCTACACTTTATACCCTACACTCTATGCCCTACACTCTATACCCTACACTCTATACCCTACACTCTATACCCTACACTCTACACTCTATACCCTACACTCTATACCCTACACTCTATACCCTACACTCTACACTCTATTCCCTACACTCTATACCCTACACTCTATACCCTACACTCTATACCCTACACTCTACACCCTACACTCTATACCCTACACTCTATACCATACACTCTATACCCTACACTCTACACTCTATGCCCTACACTCTACACCCTACACTCTATACCCTACACTCTAATCCCTACACTCTACACTCTATACCCTACACTCTATACCCTACACTCTATACCCTACACTCTACACTCTCTACCCTACACTCTCTACCCTACACTCTATACCCTACACTCTACACTCTATACCCTACACTCTACACTCTATACCCTACACTCTATACCCCACACTCTATACCCTACACTCTACACTCTATACCCTACACTCTATACCCTACACTCTATGCCCTACACTCTATACCCTACACTCTATACCCTACACTCTATACCCTACACTCTACACTCTATACCCTACACTCTATACCCTACACTCTATACCCTACACTCTACACTCTATACCCTACACTCTATACCCTACACTCTATACCCTACACTCTATACCCTACACTCTGCACTCTATACCCTACACTCTATACCCTACACTCTACACTCTATACCCTACACTCTATACCCTACACTCTATGCCCTACACTCTATACCCTACACTCTATACCCTACACTCTATACCCTACACTCTATACCCTACACTCTACACTCTATACCCTACACTCTATACCCTACACTCTATACCCTACACTCTACACTCTATACCCTACACTCTATACCCTACACTCTATGCCCTACACTCTATACCCTACACTCTATACCCTACACTCTATACCCTACACTCTACACTCTATACCCTACACTCTATACCCTACACTCTATACCCTATACTCTAATCCCTACACTCTACACCATACACTCTATAGCATACACTCTATACCCTACACTCTACACCCTGCACTCTATACCCTACACACTATACCCTACACTCTACACTCTGTACCCTACACTCTATACCCTACACTCTATACCCTACACTCTATACCCTACAATCTACACTCTATACCCTACACTCTATAGCCTACACTCTACAATCTATACCCTACACTCTATACCCTACACTCTATACCCTACAGTCTATACCCTACACTCTATACCCTACACTCTACACTCTATACCTTACACTCTACACTCTATTCCCTACACTCTATACCCTACACTCTATACCCTACACTCTATACCCTACACTCTATACCCTACACTCTACACCCTACACTCTATACCCTACACTCTATACCATACACTCTATACCCTACACTCTACACTCTATACCCTACACTCTACACCCTACACTCTATACCCTACACTCTAATCCCTACACTCTACACTCTATACCCTACACTCTATACCCTACACTCTACACTCTATACCTTACACTCTACACTCTATTCCCTACACTCTATACCCTACACTCTACACCCTACACTCTATACCCTACACTCTACACCCTACACTCTATACCCTACACTCTATACCATACACTCTATACCCTACACTCTACACCCTACACTCTACACCCTACACTCTATACCCTACACTCTAATCCCTACACTCTACACTCTATACCCTACACTCTATACCCTACACTCTATACCCTACACTCTACACTCTCTACCCTACACTCTATACCCTGCACACTATACCCTACACTCTATACCCTACACTCTACACTCTGTACCCTACACTCTACACTCTATACCCTACACTCTATACCCTACACTCTATACAATACACTCTATACCCTACACTCTATACCCTACACTCTACACTCTATGCCCTACACTCTACACTCTATACCCTACACTCTACACTCTATACCCTACACTCTACACTCTATACCCTACACTCTATACCCTACACTCTATACCCTACACTCTACACTCTATGCCCTACACTCTACACTCTATACCTTACACTCTACACTCTATTCCCTACACTCTATACCCTACACTCTATACCCTACACTCTACACCCCACACTCTATACCCTACACTCTATACCATACACTCTATACCCTACACTCTACACTCTATACCCTACACTCTACACCCTACACTCTATACACTACACTATAATCCCTACACTCTACACTCTATACCCTACACTCTATACCCTACACTCTATACCCTACACTCTACACTCTCTACCCTACACTCTCTACCCTACACTCTATACCCTACACTCTATACCCTACACTCTACACTCTATACCCTACACTCTACACTCTATACCCTACACTCTATACCCTACACTCTATACCCTACACTCTACACTCTATGCCCTACACTCTACACTCTATACCCTACACTCTATACCCTACACTCTACACTCTATACCCTACACTCTATACCCTACACTCTATGCCCTACACTCTATACCCTACACTCTACACTCTATACCTTACACTCTACACTCTATTCCCTACACTCTATACCCTACACTCTATACCCTACACTCTATACCCTACACTCTATACCCTACACTCTATACCCTACACTCTGCACTCTCTACCCTACACTCTATACCCTGCACACTATACCCTACAATCTATACCCTACACTCTACACTCTATACCCTACACTCTACACTCTATACCCTACACTCTATACCCTACACTCTATACCCTACACTCTATACACTACACTCTACACTCTATGCCCTACACTCTACACTCTATACCCTACACTCTACACTCTATACCCTACACTCTATACCCTACACTCTATACCCTACACTCTACACTCTATGCCCTACACTCTACACTCTATACCTTACACTCTACACTCTATTCCCTACACTCTATACCCTACACTCTATACCCTACACTCTACACCCCACACTCTATACCCTACACTCTATACCATACACTCTATACCCTACACTCTACACTTTATACCCTACACTCTACACCCTACACTCTATACACTACACTATAATTCCTACACTCTACACTCTATACCCTACACTCTATACCCTACACTCTATACCCTACACTCTACACTCTCTACCCTACACTCTCTACCCTACACTATATACCCTACACTCTATACCCTACACTCTACACTCTATACCCTACACTCTACACTCTATACCCTACACTCTATACCCTACACTCTATACCCTACACTCTACACTCTATGCCATACACTCTACACTCTATACCCTACACTTTATACCCTACACTCTATACCCTACACTCTACACTCTATACCCTACACTCTATACCCTACACTCTATGCCCTACACTCTATACCCTACACTCTATACCCTACACTCTACACTCTATACCCTACACTCTATACCCTACACTCTATACCCTACACTCTACACTCTATACCCTACACTCTATACCCTTCACTCTATACCCTACACTATATACCCTATACTCTACACTCTATACCCTACACTCTATACCCTACACTCTATACCCTACACTCTATACCCTACACTCTATACCCTACACTCTATACCCTACACTCTGCACTCTATACCCTACACTCTATACCCTACACTCTATACCCTACACTCTACACTCTATACCCTACACTTTATACCCTACACTCTATGCCCTACACTCTATACCCTACACTCTATACCCTACACTCTATACCCTACACTCTATACCCTACACTCTACACTCTATACCCTACACTCTATACCCTACACTCTATACCCTACACTCTACACTCTATACCCTACACTCTATACCCTACACTCTATGCCCTACACTCTATACCCTACACTCTATACCCTACACTCTACACTCTATACCCTACACTCTATATCCTACACTCTATACCCTACACTCTACACTCTATTCCCTACACTCTATACCCTACACTCTATACCCTACACTCTATACCCTACACTCTATACCCTACACTCTACACCCTACACTCTATACCCTACACTCTATACCATACACTCTAAACCCTACACTCTACACTCTATGCCCTACACTCTACACCCTACACTCTATACCCTACACTCTAATCCCTACACTCTACACTCTATACCCTACACTCTATACCCTACACTCTATACAATACACTCTACACTCTCTACCCTACACTCTCTACCCTACACTCTATACCCTACACTCTATACCCTACACTCTACACTCTATACCCTACACTCTACACTCTATACCCTACACTCTATACCCTACACTCTATACCCTACACTCTACACTCTATACCCTACACTCTATACCCTACACTCTATGCCCTACACTCTATACCCTACACTCTATACCCTACACTCTATACCCTACACTCTACACTCTATACCCTACACTCTATACCCTACATTCTACACTCTATACCCTACACTCTATACCCTACACTCTATACCCTACACTCTATACCCTACACTCTACACTCTATACCCTACACTCTATACCCTACACTCTATACCCTACACTCTACACTCTATACCCTACACTCTATACCCTACACTCTATGCCCTACACTCTATACCCTACACTCTATACCCTACACTCTATACCCTACACTCTATACCCTACACTCTACACTCTATACCCTACACTCTATACCCTACACTCTATACCCTACACTCTGCACTCTATACCCTACACTCTATACCCTACACTCTATACCCTACACTCTACACTCTATACCCTACACTTTATACCCTACACTCTATGCCCTACACTCTATACCCTACACTCTATACCCTACACTCTATACCCTACACTCTACACTCTATACCCTACACTCTATACCCTACACTCTATACCCTACACTCTACACTCTATACCCTACACTCTATACCCTACACTCTATGCCCTACACAATATACCCTACACTCTATACCCTACACTCTATACCCTACACTCTACACTCTATACCCTACACTCTATACCCTACACTCTATGCCCTACACAATATACCCTACACTCTATACCCTACACTCTATACCCTACACTCTACACTCTATACCCTACACTCTATACCCTACACTCTATGCCCTACACTTTATACCCTACACTCTATACCCTACACTCTATACCCTACACTCTACACTCTATACCCTACACTCTATACCCTACACTCTATACCCTACATTCTACACTCTATACCCTACACTCTATACCCTACACTCTATACCCTACACTCTATACCCTACACTCTACACTCTATACCCTACACTCTATACCCTACACTCTACACTCTATACCCTACACTCTATACCCTACACTCTATGCCCTACACTCTATACCCTACACTCTATACCCTACACTCTATACCCTACACTCTATACCCTACACTCTATACCCTACACTCTACACTCTATACCCTACACTCTATACCCTACACTCTATACCCTACACTCTGCACTCTATACCCTACACTCTATACCCTACACTCTATACCCTACACTCTACACTCTATACCCTACACTTTATACCCTACACTCTATGCCCTACACTCTATACCCTACACTCTATACCCTACACTCTATACCCTACACTCTACACTCTATACCCTACACTCTATACCCTACACTATATACCCTACACTCTACACTCTATACCCTACACTCTATACCCTACACTCTATGCCCTACACAATATACCCTACACTGTACACTCTATTCCCTACACTCTATACCCTACACTCTATACCCTACACTCTATACCCTACACTCTATACCCTACACTCTACACCCTACACTCTATACCATACACTCTATACCATACACTCTATACCCTACACTCTACACTCTATGCCCTACACTCTACACCCTACACTCTATACCCTACACTCTAATCCCTACACTCTACACTCTATACCCTACACTCTATACCCTACACTCTACACTCTCTACCCTACACTCTATACCCTACACTCTATACCCTACACTCTACACTCTATACCCTACACTCTATACCCTACACTCTATACCCTACACTCTAAACTCTATTCCCTACACTCTATACCCTACACTCTATGCCCTACACTCTATACCCTACACTCTATACCCTACACTCTATACCCTACACTCTACACTCTATACCCTACACTCTATACCCTACACTCTATACCCTACACTCTACACTCTATACCCTACACTCTATACCCGACACTCTATACCCTACACTCTACATTCTATACCCTACACTCTATACCCTACACTCTATGCCCCACACTCTATACCCTACACTCTATACCCTACACTCTATACCCTACACTCTACACGCTATACCCTACACTCTATACCCTACACTCTATACCCTACACTCTACACTCTATACCCTACACTCTATACCCTACACTCTATGCCCTACACTCTATACCCTACACTCTATACCCTACACTCTATACCCTACACTCTACACTCTATACCCTACACTCTATACCCTACACTCTATACCCTACACTCTAATCCCTACACTCTACACTCTATACCCTACACTCTATACCCTACACTCTACACTCTATACCTTACACTCTACACTCTATTCCCTACACTCTATACCCTACACTCTATACCCTACACTCTATACCCTACACTCTATACCCAACACTCTACACCCTACACTCTATACCCTACACTCTATACCATACACTCTACACCCTACACTCTACACTCTATACCCTACACTCTACACTCTATACCCTACACTCTATACCCTACACTCTATACCCTACACTCTACACTCTATACCCTGCACTCTACACTCTATACCCTACACTCTATACCCTACACTCTATACCCTACACTCTATACCCTACACTCTATACCCTACACTCTATACCCTACACTCTACACTCTATACCCTACACTCTATACCCTACACTCTACACCCTACACTCTATACACTACACTCTATGAACTACACTCTATACCCTACACTCTATACCCTACACTTTACACTCTATACCCTACACTCTATACCCTACACTCTATACCCTACACTCTACACTCTATACCCTACACTCTATACCCTACACTCTATACCCTACACTCTATACCCTACACTCTATACCCTAAACTCTATACCCTACACTCTACACTCTATACCCTACACTCTATACCCTACACTCTACACTCTATACCCTACACTCTATACCCTACACTCTAATCCCTACACTCTACACTCTATACCCTACACTCTATACCCTACACTCTATACCCTACACTCTACACTCTATACCCTACACTCTATATCCTACACTCTACACTCTATACCATACACTCTATACCCTACACTCTATACCCTACACTCTACACCCTACACTCTATACACTACACTCTATACCCTACACTCTATACCCTACACGCTATACCCTACACTCTACACCCTACACTCTATACCCTACACTCTATACCATACACTCTATACCCTACACTCTACACTCTATACCCTACACTCTACATCCTACACTCTATACCCTACACTCTAATCCCAACACTCTACACTCTATACCCTACACTCTATACCCTACACTCTATACCCTACACTCTACACTCTCTACCCTACACTCTATACCCTACGCTCTATAACATACACTCTATACCCTACACTCTATACCCTACACTCTATACCATACACTCTACACTCTATACCCTACATTCTATACCATACACTCTACACCATACACTCTATAGCATACACTCTATACCCTACACTCTACACTCTACACCCTACACTCTATACCCTACACTCTACACCCTGCACTCTATACCCTACACACTATACCCTACACTCTACACTCTATACCCTACACTCTATACCCTACACTCTATGCCCTACACTCTATACCCTACACTCTACACTCTATACCCTACACTCTATAGCCTACACTCTACAATCTATACCCTACACTCTATACCCTACACTCTATACCCTACAGTCTATACCCTACACTCTATACCCTACACTCTACACTCTATACCTTACAATCTACACTCTATTCCCTACACTCTATACCCTACACTCTATACCCTACACTCTATACCCTACACTCTACACCCTACACTCTATACCCTACACTCTATACCATACACTCTATACCCTACACTCTACACTCTATACCCTACACTCTATACCCTACACTATATACCCTACACTCTATACCCTACACTCTATACCCTAAACTCTATACCCTACACTCTACACTCTATACCCTACACTCTATACCCTACACTCTACACTCTATACCCTACACTCTATACCCTACACTCTAATCCCTACACTCTACACTCTATACCCTACACTCTATACCCTACACTCTATACCCTACACTCTACACTCTATACCCTACACTCTATATCCTACACTCTACACTCTATACCATACACTCTATACCCTACACTCTATACCCTACACTCTATACCCTACACTCTACACCCTACACTCTATACACTACACTCTATACCCTACACTCTATACCCTACACGCTATACCCTACACTCTACACCCTACACTCTATACCCTACACTCTATACCATACACTCTATACCCTACACTCTACACTCTATACCCTACACTCTACATCCTACACTCTATACCCTACACTCTAATCCCAACACTCTACACTCTATACCCTACACTCTATACCCTACACTCTATACCCTACACTCTACACTCTCTACCCTACACTCTATACCCTACACTCTATAACATACACTCTATACCCTACACTCTATACCCTACACTCTATACCATACACTCTACACTCTATACCCTACACTCTATACCATACACTCTACACCATACACTCTATAGCATACACTCTATACCCTACACTCTACACTCTATACCCTACAATCTATACCCTACACTCTACATCCTGCACTCTATACCCTACACACTATACCCTACACTCTACACTCTATACCCTACACTCTATACCCTACACTCTATGCCCTACACTCTATACCCTACACTCTACACTCTATACCCTACACTCTATAGCCTACACTCTACAATCTATACCCTACACTCTATACCCTACACTCTATACCCTACAGTCTATACCCTACACTCTATACTCTACACTCTACACTCTATACCTTACACTCTACACTCTATTCCCTACACTCTATACCCTACACTCTATACCCTACACTCTATACCCTACACTCTATACCCTACACTCTACACCCTACACTCTATACCCTACACTCTATACCATACACTCTATACCCTACACTCTACACTCTATACCCTACACTCTACACCCTACACTCTATACCCTACACTCTAATCCCTACACTCTACTCTCTATACTCTACACTCTATACCCTACACTCTACACTCTATACCCTACACTCTATACCCTACACTCTATACCCTACACTCTATACCCTACACTCTATACCCTACACTCTATACCCTAAACTCTATACCCTACACTCTACACTCTATACCCTACACTCTATACCCTACACTCTACACTCTATACCCTACACTCTATACCCTACACTCTAATCCCTACACTCTACACTCTATACCCTACACTCTATACCCTATACTCTATACCCTACACTCTACACTCTATACCCTACACTCTATATCCTACACTCTACACCCTACACTCTATACCCTACACTCTATACCATACACTCTATACCCTACACTCTACACTCTATACCCTACACTCTACATCCTACACTCTATACCCTACACTCTAATCCCAACACTCTACACTCTATACCCTACACTCTATACCCTACACTCTATACCCTACACTCTACACTCTCTACCCTACACTCTATACCCTACGCTCTATAACATACACTCTATACCCTACACTCTATACCCTACACTCTATACCATACACTCTACACTCTATACCCTACATTCTATACCATACACTCTACACCATACACTCTATAGCATACACTCTATACCCTACACTCTACACTCTATACCCTACACTCTATACCCTACACTCTACACCCTACACTCTATACCCTACACTCTACACTCTATACCCTACACTCTATACCCTACACTCTACACCCTACACTCTATACCCTACACTCTATACCATACACTCTATACCCTACACTCTACACTCTATACCCTACACTCTACATCCTACACTCTATACCCTACACTCTAATCCCAACACTCTACACTCTATACCCTACACTCTATACCCTACACTCTATACCCTACACTCTACACTCTCTACCCTACACTCTATACCCTACGCTCTATAACATACACTCTATACCCTACACTCTATACCCTACACTCTATACCATACACTCTACACTCTATACCCTACATTCTATACCATACACTCTACACCATACACTCTATAGCATACACTCTATACCCTACACTCTACACTCTACTCCCTACACTCTATACCCTACACTCTACACCCTGCACTCTATACCCTACACACTATACCCTACACTCTACACTCTATACCCTACACTCTATACCCTACACTCTATGCCATACACTCTATACCCTACACTCTACACTCTATACCCTACACTCTATAGCCTACACTCTACAATCTATACCCTACACTCTATACCCTACACTCTATACCCTACAGTCTATACCCTACACTCTATACCCTACACTCTACACTCTATACCTTACAATCTACACTCTATTCCCTACACTCTATACCCTACACTCTATACCCTACACTCTATACCCTACACTCTACACCCTACACTCTATACCCTACACTCTATACCCTACACTCTACACTCTATACCCTACACTCTATACCCTACACTCTATACCCTACACTCTATACCCTACACTCTATACCCTAAACTCTATACCCTACACTCTACACTCTATACCCTACACTCTATACCCTACACTCTACACTCTATACCCTACACTCTAATCCCTACACTCTACACTCTATACCCTACACTCTATACCCTACACTCTATACCCTACACTCTACACTCTATACCCTACACTCTATATCCTACACTCTACACTCTATACCATACACTCTATACCCTACACTCTATACCCTACACTCTATACCCTACACTCTACACCCTACACTCTATACACTACACTCTATACCCTACACTCTATACCCTACACGCTATACCCTACACTCTACACCCTACACTCTATACCCTACACTCTATACCATACACTCTATACCCTACACTCTACACTCTATACCCTACACTCTACATCCTACACTCTATACCCTACACTCTAATCCCAACACTCTACACTCTATACCCTACACTCTATACCCTACACTCTATACCATACACTCTACACTCTATACCCTACACTCTATACCATACACTCTACACCATACACTCTATAGCATACACTCTATACCCTACACTCTACACTCTATACCCTACACTCTATACCCTACACTCTACATCCTGCACTCTATACCCTACACACTATACCCTACACTCTACACTCTATACCCTACACTCTATACCCTACACTCTATGCCCTACACTCTATACCCTACACTCTACACTCTATACCCTACACTCTATAGCCTACACTCTACAATCTATACCCTACACTCTATACCCTACACTCTATACCCTACAGTCTATACCCTACACTCTATACTCTACACTCTACACTCTATACCTTACACTCTACACTCTATTCCCTACACTCTATACCCTACACTCTATACCCTACACTCTATACCCTACACTCTATACCCTACACTCTACACCCTACACTCTATACCCTACACTCTATACCATACACTCTATACCCTACACTCTACACTCTATACCCTACACTCTACACCCTACACTCTATACCCTACACTCTAATCCCTACACTCTACTCTCTATACTCTACACTCTATACCCTACACTCTACACTCTATACCCTACACTCTATACCCTACACTCTATACCCTACACTCTATACCCTACACTCTATACCCTACACTCTATACCCTAAACTCTATACCCTACACTCTACACTCTATACCCTACACTCTATACCCTACACTCTACACTCTATACCCTACACTCTATACCCTACACTCTAATCCCTACACTCTACACTCTATACCCTACACTCTATACCCTACACTCTATACCCTACACTCTACACTCTATACCCTACACTCTATATCCTACACTCTACACTCTATACCATACACTCTATACCCTACACTCTATACCCTACACTCTATACCCTACACTCTACACCCTACACTCTATACACTACACTCTATACCCTACACTCTATACCCTACACGCTATACCCTACACTCTACACCCTACACTCTATACCCTACACTCTATACCATACACTCTATACCCTACACTCTACACTCTATACCCTACACTCTACATCCTACACTCTATACCCTACACTCTAATCCCAACACTCTACACTCTATACCCTACACTCTATACCCTACACTCTATACCCTACACTCTACACTCTCTACCCTACACTCTATACCCTACACTCTATAACATACACTCTATACCCTACACTCTATACCCTACACTCTATACCATACACTCTACACTCTATACCCTACACTCTATACCATACACTCTACACCATACACTCTATAGCATACACTCTATACCCTACACTCTACACTCTATACCCTACACTCTATACCCTACACACTATACCCTACACTCTACACTCTATACCCTACACTCTATACCCTACACTCTATGCCCTACACTCTATACCCTACACTCTACACTCTACACTCTATAGCATACACTCTACAATCTATACCCTACACTCTATACCCTACACTCTATACCCTACAGTCTATACCCTACACTCTATACCCTACACTCTACACTCTATACCTTACACTCTACACTCTATTCCCTACACTCTATACCCTACACTCTATACCCTACACTCTATACCCTACACTCTACACCCTACACTCTATACCCTACACTCTATACCATACACTCTATACCCTACACTCTACACTCTATACCCTACACTCTACACCCTACACTCTATACCCTACACTCTAATCCCTACACTCTACTCTCTATACTCTACACTCTATACCCTACACTCTACACTCTATACCTTACACTCTACACTCTATTCCCTACACTCTATACCCTACACTCTATACCCTACACTCTATACCCTACACTCTACACCCTACACTCTATACCCTACACTCTATACCATACACTCTATACCCTACACTCTACACTCTATACCCTACACTCTACACCCTACACTCTATACCCTACACTCTATACCCTACACTCTACACTCTCTACCCTACACTCTATACCCTACACTCTATGCCCTACACTCTATACCCTACACTCTATACCCTACACTCTATACCCTACACTCTACACTCTATACCCTACACTCTATACCCTACACTCTATACCCTACACTCTAATCCCTACACTCTACACTCTATACCCTACACTCTATACCCTACACTCTACACTCTATACCTTACACTCTACACTCTATTCCCTACACTCTATACCCTACACTCTATACCCTACACTCTATACCCTACACTCTATACCCAACACTCTACACCCTACACTCTATACCCTACACTCTATACCATACACTCTACACCCTACACTCTACACTCTATACCCTACACTCTACACTCTATACCCTACACTCTATACCCTACACTCTATACCCTACACTCTACACTCTATACCCTGCACTCTACACTCTATACCCTACACTCTATACCCTACACTCTATACCCTACACTCTATACCCTACACTCTATACCCTACACTCTATACCCTACACTCTACACTCTATACCCTACACTCTATACCCTACACTCTACACCCTACACTCTATACACTACACTCTATGAACTACACTCTATACCCTACACTCTATACCCTACACTTTACACTCTATACCCTACACTCTATACCCTACACTCTATACCCTACACTCTACACTCTATACCCTACACTCTATACCCTACACTCTATACCCTACACTCTATACCCTACACTCTATACCCTAAACTCTATACCCTACACTCTACACTCTATACCCTACACTCTATACCCTACACTCTACACTCTATACCCTACACTCTATACCCTACACTCTAATCCCTACACTCTACACTCTATACCCTACACTCTATACCCTACACTCTATACCCTACACTCTACACTCTATACCCTACACTCTATATCCTACACTCTACACTCTATACCATACACTCTATACCCTACACTCTATACCCTACACTCTACACCCTACACTCTATACACTACACTCTATACCCTACACTCTATACCCTACACGCTATACCCTACACTCTACACCCTACACTCTATACCCTACACTCTATACCATACACTCTATACCCTACACTCTACACTCTATACCCTACACTCTACATCCTACACTCTATACCCTACACTCTAATCCCAACACTCTACACTCTATACCCTACACTCTATACCCTACACTCTATACCCTACACTCTACACTCTCTACCCTACACTCTATACCCTACGCTCTATAACATACACTCTATACCCTACACTCTATACCCTACACTCTATACCATACACTCTACACTCTATACCCTACATTCTATACCATACACTCTACACCATACACTCTATAGCATACACTCTATACCCTACACTCTACACTCTACACCCTACACTCTATACCCTACACTCTACACCCTGCACTCTATACCCTACACACTATACCCTACACTCTACACTCTATACCCTACACTCTATACCCTACACTCTATGCCCTACACTCTATACCCTACACTCTACACTCTATACCCTACACTCTATAGCCTACACTCTACAATCTATACCCTACACTCTATACCCTACACTCTATACCCTACAGTCTATACCCTACACTCTATACCCTACACTCTACACTCTATACCTTACAATCTACACTCTATTCCCTACACTCTATACCCTACACTCTATACCCTACACTCTATACCCTACACTCTACACCCTACACTCTATACCCTACACTCTATACCATACACTCTATACCCTACACTCTACACTCTATACCCTACACTCTATACCCTACACTATATACCCTACACTCTATACCCTACACTCTATACCCTAAACTCTATACCCTACACTCTACACTCTATACCCTACACTCTATACCCTACACTCTACACTCTATACCCTACACTCTATACCCTACACTCTAATCCCTACACTCTACACTCTATACCCTACACTCTATACCCTACACTCTATACCCTACACTCTACACTCTATACCCTACACTCTATATCCTACACTCTACACTCTATACCATACACTCTATACCCTACACTCTATACCCTACACTCTATACCCTACACTCTACACCCTACACTCTATACACTACACTCTATACCCTACACTCTATACCCTACACGCTATACCCTACACTCTACACCCTACACTCTATACCCTACACTCTATACCATACACTCTATACCCTACACTCTACACTCTATACCCTACACTCTACATCCTACACTCTATACCCTACACTCTAATCCCAACACTCTACACTCTATACCCTACACTCTATACCCTACACTCTATACCCTACACTCTACACTCTCTACCCTACACTCTATACCCTACACTCTATAACATACACTCTATACCCTACACTCTATACCCTACACTCTATACCATACACTCTACACTCTATACCCTACACTCTATACCATACACTCTACACCATACACTCTATAGCATACACTCTATACCCTACACTCTACACTCTATACCCTACAATCTATACCCTACACTCTACATCCTGCACTCTATACCCTACACACTATACCCTACACTCTACACTCTATACCCTACACTCTATACCCTACACTCTATGCCCTACACTCTATACCCTACACTCTACACTCTATACCCTACACTCTATAGCCTACACTCTACAATCTATACCCTACACTCTATACCCTACACTCTATACCCTACAGTCTATACCCTACACTCTATACTCTACACTCTACACTCTATACCTTACACTCTACACTCTATTCCCTACACTCTATACCCTACACTCTATACCCTACACTCTATACCCTACACTCTATACCCTACACTCTACACCCTACACTCTATACCCTACACTCTATACCATACACTCTATACCCTACACTCTACACCCTACACTCTATACCCTACACTCTAATCCCTACACTCTACTCTCTATACTCTACACTCTATACCCTACACTCTACACTCTATACCCTACACTCTATACCCTACACTCTATACCCTACACTCTATACCCTACACTCTATACCCTACACTCTATACCCTAAACTCTATACCCTACACTCTACACTCTATACCCTACACTCTATACCCTACACTCTACACTCTATACCCTACACTCTATACCCTACACTCTAATCCCTACACTCTACACTCTATACCCTACACTCTATACCCTACACTCTATACCCTACACTCTACACTCTATACCCTACACTCTATATCCTACACTCTACACCCTACACTCTATACCCTACACTCTATACCATACACTCTATACCCTACACTCTACACTCTATACCCTACACTCTACATCCTACACTCTATACCCTACACTCTAATCCCAACACTCTACACTCTATACCCTACACTCTATACCCTACACTCTATACCCTACACTCTACACTCTCTACCCTACACTCTATACCCTACGCTCTATAACATACACTCTATACCCTACACTCTATACCCTACACTCTATACCATACACTCTACACTCTATACCCTACATTCTATACCATACACTCTACACCATACACTCTATAGCATACACTCTATACCCTACACTCTACACTCTATACCCTACACTCTATACCCTACACTCTACACCCTACACTCTATACCCTACACTCTACACTCTATACCCTACACTCTATACCCTACACTCTACACCCTACACTCTATACCCTACACTCTATACCATACACTCTATACCCTACACTCTACACTCTATACCCTACACTCTACATCCTACACTCTATACCCTACACTCTAATCCCAACACTCTACACTCTATACCCTACACTCTATACCCTACACTCTATACCCTACACTCTACACTCTCTACCCTACACTCTATACCCTACGCTCTATAACATACACTCTATACCCTACACTCTATACCCTACACTCTATACCATACACTCTACACTCTATACCCTACATTCTATACCATACACTCTACACCATACACTCTATAGCATACACTCTATACCCTACACTCTACACTCTACACCCTACACTCTATA
>NW_027194364.1:0-35193 GCF_032444005.1 Ranitomeya imitator | reverse complement strand
AGACACTAGGCTTTCTGTGGCCCACAATTTGAGAGAGATGCCACACACGCAGGACTGGCACTGAAGCACAAATGCCAATATTAATCTCCCACTATTTTTTTTTTTCAGGGAGAATTTAAAAACCAAAATAAAAAAAAAACAGACACTAGGCTTCCTGTGGCCCACAATTTGAGAGAGATGGCACACACGACTGGCACTGAAGCACAAATGCCAATATTAATCTCCCACTATTTTTTTTTTTCAGGGAGAATTTAAAAAACAAAAACCAAAAAAACAGACACTAGGCTTTCTGTGGCCCACAATTTGCGAGAGATGGCACACACGACTGGCACTAAAGCACAAATGCCAATATTAATCTCCCACTATTTATTTTTTTTCAGGGAGAATTTAAAAACAAAAATAAAAAAAACAGACACTAGGCTTTCTGTGGCCCACAATTTGAGAGATATGGCACACACGACTGGCACTCAAGCACAAATGCCAATATTAACCGCCCACTATTTTTTTTTTTTTATTTCTGGGAGAATTGGCAAGAAATCAGGCCCACTGTTAGACTGTATGTTTTCTGTGCCAGAAAATGAGACACAGATGCCACACACAGGACTGCCACTGATGCAGATTTGCCAATTTTAATCTGCACCCTATTTTTATTCAGGGAGACTAGTGAATAAATCTGGGCGACTGTATTAGAGTATATTTTCTATGGCAGAAAGTGGCTTGAACAGATGAACGGAAAAAAAAAAGGGACTGTCTTACAATTACTATCTCCCTGCAGTAATCTCAGCAATGTATGGCAGGCAGCAATAACAAGGAGAGGACTGCTGCACAAATTAAATAAAAAGTGTGAGCAAACAAACAAGATAGCTGTGCAGAAAGGAAGGAACAACAGGATTTGTGCTTTGAAAAAAGCTGTTGGTTTGCACAGCGGTGTACAAACAGCAATGCAGCTATCAGGGATCCTTCTAGGGCAGCCCAATGAGCTACAGCGCTGAGGAAAAAAAATGTAGCCTCCACTGTCCCTGCAAACAAAAGGTGGTGTTGGACAGTGGAAATCGCTACAGCACAAGCGGTTTGGGGGTTAATGGACCCTGCCTAACGCTATCCCTGCTTCTGACGAAGCGGCAGCAACCTCTCCCTATGCTCAGATCAGCAGCAGTAAGATGGAGGTCGGTGGGAACGCCCTTTTATAGCCCCTGTGACGCCGCAGACAGCAAGCAAATCACTGCAATGCCCTTCTCTAAGATGGTGGGGACTGAGATCTATGTCATCACGCTGCCCACACTCTGCATCCACCTTCATTGGCTGAGAAATAGCGCTTTTCGCATCATTGAAACGCGACTTTGGCGCGAAAGCCGCGTACCGCATGGCCGACCCCACACAGGGATCGGGTCGGGTTTCATGAAACCCGACTGTGCCAAAAGTCGACGACTTTTGAAAATGAATGATCCATTTCGCTCAACCCTAGTCAGCATGATTGTGCACAGTAACCTACACACAGTGTCAGGTCAGTGCTGTTATACTGATTAAAATGATACCTTGTTTGATGGAATGCATCTTGTGGTTGTTTTTTAATCTTTATTTTCTGTTTTGAGTTAATGATATGCTCGTGCTTTGGGGTGGGCCTAGAGGGTGGAGCTTTATGTGGTGCTCTGCTTAGGTATTTATAATGCAGACTTCTGACATGTTCCCTCAGTGACCTGCCCCCTAGTTTGCATAGTGAATATCTTTACACACTGAAGGGAAAAAAAAACCTTCTGCAGGCAGGCACCAGCCTTGGTGTTATGACCTGGTGGTTAGGAGCACCCGGAATGACCTGATAGTTAAACCTCATACAGGACGAGCTCTGGGATGTGGGAGCTCTGCTGACCGCAAGCCCTAATCCTATCACACACACTAAAAATAGCCGTGGAGCGCTCCTGACCAGACCTAGGCGCCTCGTCACAGCCTAAGAACTATCTAGCCCTAGAGATAGAAAATAAAGCCTACCTTGCCTCAGAGAAATTCCCCAAAGGTAAAGGAAGCCCCCCACATATATTGACTGTGAGTAAAGATGAAAGTCACAAATGCAGAGATGAAACAGGTTTCAGCAAAGGGAGGCCAGACTTACTAAATAGACAGAGGATAGGAAAGGTAACTTTGCGATCAGCACAAAAACCTACAAAAGACCACGCAGAGTGTGTAAAAAAGACCTCCGCACCGACTCACGGTGCGGAGGGACCACTCTGCATCCCAGGGCTTCCAGCTAGCAAGACAAAATCATGAAAACCAGCTGGACAAGAAAACAGTGAACAAATAATGACTATCAGGAACTTAGCTTCTGCAGGAGAAGGCAGGTCACCAGAGAGATCCAGGAGCGAACTGAACAAATGCAAAAACATTGACAGCTGGCATGGAGTAACGATCTGAGAGGAGTTAAATAGAGCAGCCAACCAAAGGACAACCCACGTCACCTGTGTAAGGAACCTCAGAAGCAGCAGCTTCACTCATAGCCACCAGAGGGAGCCCATAGATAGAACTCGCCGAAGTACCACTCACGACCACAGGAGGGAGTACGACAACAGAATTCACAACACCTTGGCACCTGCTCTGCAGCATAATCCCATGTTTAACCCCTTACCGACATCAAGCATAATAGTACACCGATGTCAGTATCCCTCCCTTTGATGTGGGCTCCGGTGGCGAGCCCACATCTTTCCGGGGACATATCACCCACGGCTATTAACCAATTAAATTCTGCTGTCACACTCTGACAGCAGCATTTAAACCGTGCTACCGGCCATCTGGCCGGAAATACGCACACCAGTGACCCTGATCAAATGATCGCGGGTCACCAGTGTGTTAGCATGACAACCAGAGGTCTCCGGGAGACTTCTATGGTTGTCAGTGCCGGCTTGTTGTGAGCGCAATCCAGTGGTCGGCGCTCATAGCAAGTCAGTATATCTGCTATATAGAGGCGATCTGAACATCGTAGAGTAAGTATGTAATAGAGCCGATCGGGCTATGGCAGCTTCTAGACTCCTATGGAGACTATTTAAGAATGCCAAAAGTACAAAAAAAAGTTTTAAAAAATATAAAAAAAAATTAAAAATATAAAATTTCAAATCACTTCCCTTTCGCCCCATTTAAAATAAACCAATAAAAATAAAATCAAACATGCACATATTTGGTGTTGCCGCATTCAGAATCGCCCGATCGATAAATAAGGAAAGGATTAACCTGATCGCTAAATGGTGTAGCGAGCAAAAAAGTAAAAACACACAAATTATGTTTTTTTGGTCGCCATGACATTGAATTCTAATGCAACAACGGGCGATCAAAAAATCGTAACTGTACCAAAATGGCATCATTAAAAATGTCAGTTCGGCATGCAAAAAATAAGCCCTTGCCCAACCCAAAATAAAGGAAAATGGAGACGCTATGGGTATCAGAAAATGGAACAATTTTTTTAAAACAAAGTTTGGAATTTTTTTTCACCACTTAGTTAAAAAAAACATAGAAATGTTTGGTTTCTTTGAACTCGCAATGACCTGGAGAATCATAACTGCAGGTCAGTTTTAGCATTTAGTGAACCCAGTAAAAAAGCCAAACAAAAAACAAGTATGGGATTGCACTTTTTTGCAATTTCACTGCACTTGGAATTTTTTTTATTGTTTTCTAGTACACAACATGGTAAAACCAATGGTGTCGTTCAAAAGTACAACTCGTCTCTCAAAACACAAGCCCTCACATGACCATATTGAAGTAAAAATAAAAAGTTATGGCTCTGGGAAGAAGGAGAGCAAAAAACAAAAACAGAAAAAAGCTTTGGGGGTAAAGGGGTTAATGTCCCAATAATAAATGTGGTTGATGTTAACCAGATAAAAAAATTAAATTTTAAAATTGTGCCCACTGCGCCTGCACAGTAGCAGCTATCGGTGTACATAGGTGATCTGATAGCTGCTAATGTGCATTTGCCGGCGGCGCCATCTTGCAGGACAAAAAACATTTCCTTCTCCAAGTTGGCGCCGCCCGCACCTGCGCAGTTGCAGCTTTCGGCTATCTTGAAATAATGGTGATCACAAAAATAGTCCAATTTTCCCTTCATTTTTCTCCCCTTTGATATGTGTTGGGGTTAGGCTTGGGGTTGGGGTTAGGGTTGTAGTTACGGTAATGGTTGTGGTTAGGGTTGGGATTAAGTTTAACGGTGTGCTGCGGTTAGGGTTAGGATTAAGGCTGTGTTAGGGTTGGAGCTAGAATTGGAGAGTTTGCACTGTTTAGGCACATCAGGTGGCCTCCAAATGCGACATGGGGCCCGCCATCGATTCCAGCAAATTTTGCAAAGTATAGGAGAAGCTTTGCTATTTATTTATTTATTTAACTTATCAAAGCAGTGATGACACTAGTGGTAAAAAAGGACACATGAATCATACACTGGTCCAAGACACTGATCACACCAGTACCATTTTTGATGTATGAGTTTAAACTCAGATGTGTGAATGGGGACTTAAGTGGTAAAATTAATTCACTAATTTGCAAAAAAAAAATTTGTAAACACCATTTTCCAGAACATTAGTGGATTCATTTTTTTCAGTTGATGGAACTTGGCAAGGGTTTGTTTCTTGTGTGGTGAGCTGATGTACTTATTTATATGATTTTGGGTTACAAGTAGAGATTAGCGAATATTTCAATGTTCAGTTCGGATTCTCCAAGTTATTCGATGGCTGCTTTACATTAAAGTCAATGGACAGTTCAAAATGGACATGTTGTTCATATAGTTTGGAGGCAAAGGTGAGAAATGATACGAGGCGAAAGCTAGACACAGAGGATAGGTCAAGTTAGGGCTTTTTGATGATGAGTGTGATCAAAGTATGTTTAAATCAGGAGGGAACAGCTGTTAGTGACAGATTGAAGACATGGGATAGGCTTGGAATGAAGACTGTGGTAAAGTTTGGAATGAGATGCAACATTATTGGTTCAAGGTCCCAGGTGGTCAGGTGAAGTCTTCAGCTGAGATGAGAGTAGAGGGAGGGGGAACTGGTGGATGGAGCAGAGAATTGAAAGCACTGATTAGCTGTTTAGGGTTGTGAGAAAGGTGTGATATGAGGGATGAGAAGTCGGTTTGTGTTGCTGCAGTGAGCAATTATGCAGCATTTTTATAACTTCTGTTACTGGATGGGCTGCTCCACTCCCTTTCTTTGGCAGCCGTATAGCGGTATGCTTTGTAGATGATGGCCAGAAAGAACATGTGCTTCAGTAGATGGCAAGTGCTGCATCAAGTGGCCTCTGTTTTACTTCCACCACCTTATCATGACACATAGTACAGTCCTCAGTGGGGGCACCCCAAGTAACCTTGGTTTCACCAATGTCATAAATCTCCAACCGCACAACTGACTGTTGGGAACCAAAGAGTCTGCAAATCTGTTCACACACTGTATGCCATGGGCATCTGAAGTGTACACCAAAGATTCACAGACTCAAGAGGAGGAAATCATCTGCACCGTTGGCCAAGGAGGAAGACAAGGAGATTACGTAGGCACAAAGTTATGCAAACACAACAACCAATGTATCCAGAACCCCAACTCTGTCAGTCAACAGTAGCATTCGCGGTTCTGCATTTGCCTAGCTTCGGTCATTTTTTTCAGACCGTCAAAAATCTAAAAAATCACGTTATCTGTCAGCTTTCTTAAAAATGGCTTAGCAGAGTATAAAAAAAGAAATAATTTGAGTACCACATGCCTGAACTGGCACATGCGCGATCACCATGCGTTAATCTGTGAATGTTACTGTGCTAAAATGGAATCTCGCCAACCACTGTCCACCCCATCAACCGCATCTTCTGATGCATCCTTCTCCCTCACCATGGCAAGTGTTGTCACACAAATCTGCAGCCGCAGAACCTCCACTTGCTTAACCCCTACAGTTGGGGTGACTGAGAACCTGTCAGCTGATACAGAAGTGGACATGCCTGCTGTTTTTGCCTGATATTACATATGAAGCACACCCCATCTTTCTCAATCCACGGTAACATCTCTGTCTGCACTTCTCTCACAGTCCAGCAGCTTGTTGTGTTCACCCTATTCCACCCTATGTCAGCACAGCAGTGAGCCCTCGTTTGTGCAGTTGTGCTCACCTAAAAGATTTTTTCCTCCTACACATGGCAAAGCTAACAGCTTGAACTTCACCATCTTCAATCTACAAATAATAATAACCTTTATTCATATATTGCAAACACATTTCGCATAGCTTTAAAAGTAAGCAGTTCATAAAAAAAAGCCAAAAGTTACCAAGTTTAACATAATCAAACAATTTAAGCAAAAATAATGATAACGCTGCTCTTTAGAGCTTACAATCAACAAAGAGGTAGGTGTGACATAAACTACAGGTGACTATTTACAATGATGGTCCAACAATCTTGAGGAAATGGGAGGTATATAAAGGCTGCATGAGGCTTCTGGGTATGGTTGAGTTTGATGGTGAATTATGTTCAGAGAATTAAAGAATAGGCAATATATATATATATATATATATATATATATATACATATATATATATATATATACATATATATATATATATATATATGTATATATATATATATATATATATATATATATATATATAAACTTTAATTAGGGAACGTGATTGGCTGCCCAAAGCAGATGTGTTTCTAGGAATGACTAAAAATGTCTAAGTTGTGGTTATACTCCTAGTTTCATGGGGGACAAAGGATAAAAGGTAAATTATCTAGATAGGAGATTGAACTGAGCTGGACAAAGACCAGATCAGGGGTGTTACTGTCTTTGTGTCTCAGAGTTTGAAAGTTTTGAGAGGCCACACAAAGTGGCTAGAGATAGAAGCTGGGATGAAGTTGGGGAAGTGGAGTTGTTGAAGTCTCCCAGGATAACGATTGGCAATTCTGAGGACATGAAGTGTGGCAGAAACGCATAAAAGTGGTTAAGCAAGAGAGTGAGTGAGTCTGGGGGATGGTATTTGACTGCTACTCTGAGGGAGAGGGGATGGAATACCCTGATCGTATGAACCTCAAAAGAAGAATGGCGGCCAATCAGACTGTATTTATTTATTTGGTTAAAAACAGGATTGTTGTTGGCAGCAAGGAGTGTATGGTTATCGTGAAATTAGCAGTGATCATACAGTGGGATATTCTCATATTCCCTGCATTCTAATAAGCCATTTGCTTACTATTACTTTTCAGACAATTAATTATTGTGAACAGCCTGCGGCTTCCTCGGATGATTGTCACCCAATCATGTAATTGTCTGAACGATAGGGGCCAGCTGCAAAGATCAAAGCGCTTTTTTCTGCATCACTCATAGCCTGTGATCTCTGTGATTATTGTATGGCCACTTCAATCTGTTGGCCATGGAATGTAGCCTTTCCACTTTGTGGATACAGATGGATTTTAAAAGCTGATGGCCTTTGCAGTACCTGAGTATCAATTGCCCAGTCACCATTACTTCTCTAAGAAAGATGTGCCTACGCTACAGCAGCAAGTCGCAGACCACCTGTTTCCTTAAAAATTCTATGTTTGCCAAGGTGCATTTTAACAATGACACCTATATGAGCAATCAAGGACAGGGGAGTTAAATCTCACTGGGTGACTCGGATGGCTGTGGGGGCATTCGGAGAAGTTGCTATTACACAAGTCTTGCAATCCCCAAGTCTTGCAGGGCAATTGAGGATAGAGAAATACATCGCTACACAGCATAAGATGGATAAATAAACTACTAGACAACAGGGGTTGTAGAACTAAACTACTTTACATTTAGGGTTCTATAACTAAACCACTACACTAGGGTTGAGCGAAACAGCGAAACGCGCGTCGAGGCAGCAGGTTGGGGCTCCGGGTCTTCATTATCTTGAAGTAAGTGTAAACCGCCTAAATTTAGGTCTATTATACAGCTTGGCAGTCATTTTCATGGTGGGGATATAATATATGGCACATGCCGTTCTATAAACAAAAGAAAAAAGAAAAAAACTTGCTTCCTAAACTCCCCCATGTATAGCCAGCTATATACACAGTGACCTAGGCTATGTCTCACTCTCTTTATTTCTTAAAGGGCCAAAACATCCTTTTTTGATTTGTTTATTATATATAGCAATTTTGCGTAGGAAACAACCTTATATATATGGATTTATATGGCACCTGTTATGAGAGCCTTCTTTCTGGACATTTATGCTTGTATAATATTGAGGGCATAAATTGTTATTTTTAACATACCTGGCTACATTCCCCTCTAAACCTGTTTGGTTTGTGGTACTCTTATCGTATGTAAATTATTTGTGTTTGTACAATAAAAATATTTATATCTGTGAAAAAAATTCTCCTTACCTTATTGATTGATATGCAATAGAGGTTGGTGTGCTATAGCGAATTTTGGAGTTATACTGATACATGAGATCCCGTGGTGTATAATTAGACAACAGGGGTTGTAGAACTAAACTACTTTACATTTAGGGTTCTATAACTAAACCACTACACTAGGGTTGAGCGAAACAGATCGGCACTTTTCAAAAGTCGCCGACTTTTAGCAAAGTCGGGTTTCGTGAAACCTGACCCGATCCCACTCTGGGATCGGGTCGGCGGTCGGCGATCTGTACTCCAAAGTCGAGTTTAGTTTATATATATATATATATATATATATATATATTTATACATATATGTATATATATATATATATATGTCAAAGAGACACACATATATATATATATATATTTATATTTACTTCAGCGCGATAATGTTACCTTATATAGTTACCTTAATTCGCGGTGATGCGCCCTCTGCTGGATGTCCTCATATGAACTCAAGCCTGGGAACTTGTCTGATTTTTTTCCCACGCTCGAAGGACATCCAGCAGAGGGCGCATCACCGGAACTGAAGGTAACTATAGGTCATTGACCTACATTACCTTCATTCCCCGGGGTTTTACAGGCACAACCACAGCTGCATTATAGCAGAGCTCCTGCCTGTAAAATATTTTAACCCCTTCAGATGGATTTACATCGTGGGACGTGACAGATCATCGGAAGGTACAGTGGGGCAAAAAAGTATTTAGTCAGTCAGCAATAGTGCAAGTTCCACCACTTAAAAAGATGAGAGGCGTCTGTAATTTACATCATAGGTAGACCTCAACTATGGGAGACAAACTGAGAAAACAAAATCCAGAAAATCACATTGTCTGTTTTTTTAACATTTTATTTGCATATTATGGTGGAAAATAAGTATTTGGTCAGAAACAAACAATCAAGATTTCTGGCTCTCACAGACCTGTAACTTCTTCTTTAAGAGTCTCCTCTTTCCTCCACTCATTACCTGTAGTAATGGCACCTGTTTAAACTTGTTATCAGTATAAAAAGACACCTGTGCACACCCTCAAACAGTCTGACTCCAAACTCCACTATGGTGAAGACCAAAGAGCTGTCAAAGGACACCAGAAACAAAATTGTAGCCCTGCACCAGGCTGGGAAGACTGAATTTGCAATAGCCAACCAGCTTGGAGTGAAGAAATCAACAGTGGGAGCAATAATTAGAAAATGGAAGACATACAAGACCACTGATAATCTCCCTCGATCTGGGGCTCCACGCAAAATCCCACCCCGTGGGGTCAGAATGATCACAAGAACGGTGAGCAAAAATCCCAGAACCATGCGGGGGGACCTAGTGAATGAACTGCAGAGAGCTGGGACCAATGTAACAAGGCCTACCATAAGTAACACACTACGCCACCATGGACTCAGATCCTACAGTGCCAGATGTGTCCCACTGCTTAAGCCAGTACATGTCCGGGCCCGTCTGAAGTTTGCTAGAGAGCATTTGGATGATCCAGAGGAGTTTTGGGAGAATGTCCTATGGTCTGATGAAACCAAACTGGAACTGTTTGGTAGAAACACAACTTGTCGTGTTTGGAGGAAAAAGAATACTGAGTTGCATCCATCAAACACCATACCTACTGTAAAGCATAGTGGTGGAAACATCATGCTTTGGGGCTGTTTCTTTGCAAAGGGGCCAGGACGACTGATCCGGGTACATGAAAGAATGAATGGGGCCATGTATCGTGAGATTTTGAGTGCAAACCTCCTTCCATCAGCAAGGGCATTGAAGATGAAACGTGGCTGTGTCTTTCAACATGACAATGATCCAAAGCACACCGCCAGGGCAACGAAGGAGTGGCTTCGTAAGAAGCATTTCAAGGTCCTGGAGTGGCCTAGCCAGTCTCCAGATCTCAACCCTATAGAAAACCTTTGGAGGGAGTTGAAAGTCCGTGTTGCCAAGTGAAAAGCCAAAAACATCACTGCTTTAGAGGAGATCTGCATGGAGGAATGGGCCAACATACCAACAACAGTGTGTGGCAACCTTGTGAAGACTTACAGAAAACGTTTGACCTCTGTCATTGCCAACAAAGGATATATTACAAAGTATTGAGATGAAATTTTGTTTCTGACCAAATACTTATTTTCCACCATAATATGCAAATAAAATGTTAAAAAAACAGACAATGTGATTTTCTGGATTTTTTTTTCTCAGTTTGTCTCCCATAGTTGAGGTCTACCTATGATGTAAATTACAGACGCCTCTCATCTTTTTAAGTGGTGGAACTTGCACTATTGCTGACTGACTAAATACTTTTTTGCCCCACTGTATGTATATTGTTGTTTTTTTATTTTTCCTTTGTTAAAGAGCAAGGGTCTTCAGGTGGATTGAGAGTACAATAAAATATTACAACAACCTGTGTGTTTATTTCATTAAAATACTTTTTAATAATGTGTGTGTTTTTTTAACCCTTTCATACAATGGGATTAATAATGGATAGGTGTCAGAATTGACGCCTCTCCATTATTAATCTGGCTTAATGTCACCTTATAATAGCAAGGTGGCATTAACCCTTTATTACCCCATATCCCACCCCACGGGAATGGGAAGAGAGTGGTCAAGTGCCAGAATAGGCGCATCTTACAGATGTGCCTTTTCTGGGGTGGCTGGGGGCAGATGTATTTAGCCAGGGGGGGCCAAAAACCGTGGACCCTCTCCAGGCTATTAATATCTGCCCTCAGTCACTGGCTTTACTACTCTGGCGGAGAAAATTGCGCGAGAGCCCACGCCAATTTTTTCCGCGATTTAACCCTTAAATTTAATAGCTAGAGCGCCGAAATTTTACACATACACACTACTAACATTAGTAGTGTGTAATATGCAAAAAAAAGGGGGGTATGACATAGTTTGCTGTATGTAAACCATGTCTCATATCATGTCGGGTTTAGGCAGGAGAAATGAAAAGCCGGCAGTTGAATTACCTGCTTTTCTGATATATTGCGCTGAAGCAAATATAAAAAAAGAAAATTTCCCATTGACTTTGCATTGGGTTTCGTGTTTCGGCCGATCCCCAACCCCAACTTTTCAATAAGATCGGCCAATTTCACTTGACCCGACTTTTGTGAAAGTCGGGTTTCGTGAAACCCAACTCGATCTCAAAAAATGAAAAGTCGCTCAACCCTACACTACACTCCATATGATGGATAACTAAACAAATTGACAAAAGGGTTGGAGAACTAAACTACTAAACAGCCATGATTGCAGAAGGAAAGAAATCACACTAAAACATGGAGAACTAAACTAATAGAAAACAGGGGTTGGTGAACTCAACTACTGAACAGCTTGGGTTGGAAAACTAAATAAATACACACCAGGGGATGGAAAACTAAAGTAGTAGACACCAAGTTGTCACTAGACACCAAGTCTTGGAAACCCCATGGTTTGTAGAAGAAACCACTGAATGTAACAATTCCTCCAGTGCTTCTGCCTCCTCCACCTCCACTAGGGCCTCCACTTGTGCCCACACCCTTTGTCTTAATGAAATTCACGTTCCAACACTGCAGAAAGAATCCCCCTCACATCTGTACTGCACAGTTAGGGCTCACTGCACTCAGACAGTGTTTACATAAATATTAGTGTTGAGCGATACCTTCCAATATCGGGAAATATCAGATCGGATTGGATCGGACTGATACCCGAAAAAATATCGGATATCGCCGATTCCGATACCGGAAACCAATGCAAGTCAATGGGACACAAATATCGGAATGAAAATAAACCCTTACTTTCCTTGTAGGTTAATTCTACATGAAGGAAAACAACTAAGAATAATGTAGAATATATTGGGGGAGGTGGAGGAGACATTATAGGCATAGAGGTTTAGCCCAATCAAATGGAATAGCAGGAATTAATTTCTTTTTAAGACAAAAAAGTAGTTACAAATAGTTACAAAGATATTGACTATGTTAAGACTTTTATATTTTGTCAGATATTTATGTTTCACTACTTCCATGCTTTTCATCTTCTTTTTTACTTCTCCCACACTTTCTCCTTCATCAGCCTCAGCAGCAGTATCATTTTCTTCAACTTCTTCACCTTATTCATCATCTTCTTCACCTTCTCCTATTATTATATTTTTTTACATTCTTCATATTCATCTTATTCAGCTATTCTTCTTCTTCATATTCTACTTCTTCATGTTCTTCATCTTCTTCTTCATCATATTCTTATTTGTGACAGGCATTCCTGTAGTTGTTATCTATAAAAGTTTGAAGATTACACCTTCTGTTCTGCCTGTCACAAAAGATTTACAACAGGATTTGTTTGCATTCAGTTTGGCCTGCAGCAGCAGGTATTTTCCAGGGGCACCACGAGGAGGAACAAACTCACTACCATACACTGCTTAGTCTTCTTCTGCTTATAATTTAGATAATATCTTTTGCTCTGGTTTTCAGTCTTATGCTTAATGTTCTTCTGCTTTTGTCCTGCAGCTTCTTGTTCTTCTGCTTCTTGGTCTTCTGTCTCTTGTTCATTTGTATCTTGGTGGTTGTCTTCTTGTTCTTTGTCCTCTTGGTCATCGTCTTCAGGGACATCTTCTTGGTCTTCTTTGGGGTGGTCTTCAGGGTCGTCATCTTCAGGGTCATCGTCTTCGGGGTCGTCGTCTTCTTCGGGGTGGTCTTCAGGGTCGTCGTCTTCAGGGTCGTCGTCGGGGAAATCCAGAGTGATTACCAAAAACTTTTGAAAAGCTTGAACTTGGAAATGTAGCAGAAGGTACAAGAAGGCTGAGGAACTGCTGAGAACCAGCTGACGGTACTGGAACCCGGATGAGTAGCAGAAGGTACAAGAGCCAATGGAACTACCGAGGACCAGCTGATGTTACTGGAACCAGGTTACTAAGCAGGAGGTACCTGTGCCAGAAAGCACTACCAAGGACCAGCAGATGTTGGTGGAACTCAGATACCAAGAAGAAGGCACCTAAGCCAAAGGCACTGCCTGGAACCAGCTGATGTTACTGGAACCCAGGGGGACATATTCAAGATTGACTTCCAAAAACCAGCTAATGGTACTGGAACTCAGATAGGCAGCAGAAGGTACACATGAAAAAATAGTTGCAAGGCCACGAGCCGGCCGGAGTTACCAAAACCCACAGTCCTATAGGGGGTGCTTGTCCTATTGGTACTATGGAACCAGCCTTCAATGCCAGATCTCGCAGCCTACATAGGAAGCACCTAAACTGCAGGCACCATAGAGTCGGCAAACCCGACCGCAACACGACAGGACAACGTATTGGAGGCAAAGTGACGTTGACACTACCCGGAAACAGATGGTGTGCTGGAACCAGGCTGGACAGGAGGGAGTACCCATGCCAAAGACACTGGTGGGAAACAGCTGGCGGTGCTGGAACCCAGGATACATACTAAAAACAGAGTGGAACCAGAGGCCTAATTGGAGCTAGTTTAAAATCATTAGTAGTGTGAATGTGGACAGAGCAGGAGAAATTGCCGGACACACAGCAGGTGATCAGCTGATGTTACTGAACCCAAAAACACAGGAGCAAGTGTTGACTGTGTAGACGGCACTTCTGAGCAGCAACTGGCGGTGTTGGAGCCCAGGGATTACAGTACAGGTGGTAGAAACATGATCACAACAGGAGAACTGGATACTGTTGCCAACCAATTATTTAATCTGGAAGAGACCTGTCAAATTCCTGCGAGATCCAGACCTTGTTCATTTTCAGAAAAGTAAGCCGTTCAATGGTATCAGAGGATAGTCGCATGCGACGGTCTGTTACTATACCACCTGCGGCACTAAAGACGCGTTACGATAATACACTAAATCAGCACCTCCAATGCACACTGGCTAAGCTCTGGCCATGTATCCAGCTTAGAGACCCAAAACTTGAAGGGGGAAGAGCCGTCTGGGAGTACACTGAGAGGGCAAGACATGTAGTCTGTCACCTTCTGACGGAAACGTTGCCTCCTCCTGACTGAAGCCATCTGTGATGGTGTAGACATTTGTGGTGGGGACACAAAACTTTGCCACATTTGGGCCATACTGGTCTTGCCTTGTGCTGAGGCGCTGCTTCTGATCCCTCTTTGTGCAGAGCTTCCTCCACTGCCTCGATGCACTGAGCTGCTTTGTAAAGCACTAGCAGCACTGCTCTCGGGTGGAATAGAGAACATGATGGAATGTACCAGTGTGTCTTGGTATTCCCGCATTTTATGCTCCTGGTTCAACAGTGTTATGTGGCTTTGTAAGTTGTCCCGGTGGTGAGGATCTAGGAGGGTGGACACCCAATAATCAGCCGTGTTGAGAAAGTGGGTGATGCGGCGGTCATTTCTCAGGCACTGCAGCATGAAATCAACCATGTGGTGCAGACTGCCAACTGGCTAAGAAATGCTGTCCCCTGCTGGGGCGTCATCTCTGCCTGCTCTGAATCACCCCACCCTCGCTCTACATACTGACTACTAGAGCATTGTGTACCTCCCTGCTCTGGACAGATGTCTTTCTCCTCCACTGACTCCTCCTCATCCTCCTCACAAAGTGCCCCCTGCCTAGGCCTTTGTGAGGAACCACGTTGCACAGACTGTCCAGAAGCAGATGGCATTTGTGACTCCTCAACCTCCACCTCTTCCAAAACTTCCTCCCTTAGTGCTTGCAGTGTTTTTTCAAGCAGGCAGATAAGGGGGATAGTCATGCTGACTAGTGCATCATCTGCACTCGCCATCCATGTGGAATCATTGAAAGCACACAAAACATGGCAGATGTCCTTCATAGAGGCCCACTCAGTGGTGCCAAGTGTGAACGGCGTGCAGTGCAAATTGTTTGCGCCTGATGCAGCTGGTACTCCATTACTGCTGCCTGCTGCTCACACAACCTCTCCAACATATGTAACGTTGAATTCCACCTGGTGGGTAGGTCACATACGATGCGATGTTCCGGAAGGCAGAATCAGCGCTGCAGAGCTACAATGCGCGATCTTGTCATGCTGGAAAGCCACAATTGAGCGCACACTATGCGGACCTTGTGCAGCAGTGCATCAAGATCTGGATAGTCCCTCAAAAAACTCTGCATGACCAAGTTTAGCACATATGCCAGACATGGGATGTGAGTGAGATTGCCTAGGCCAAGAGCTGCCACCAGATTTCGGCTATTGTCACACACTACCATGCCTGGCTGGAGATTCGCTAGCACAAACCACACGTCGCTCTGCTGCTTGATGGCCTTTAAGAGCTCCTGTGCTGTGTGGCATCGATTCCCCAAAGAAATTAATTTCAATATGGCCTGTTAACATTTTGCTATGGGTGTGCTCATATCGGTCATAACAGGTAAGCGTTCACGGGTCCATGTGGAGGTAGATCGTGACGGCTCCTGCAGCGCTGATTCAAAGGAACTGGAGTATGAGGAGGGGGCAATGTGTACAGACTGGATTCCTGCAATCCTTGGAGTTGGTAGAACACGTACAGCGCCACTCTCAAGATTTGTACCTGGCTCCACAACATTTACCCAATGGGCAGTGAGGGAAAGGTATCGTTCCTGTCAATGCGTTTAGTAGCACATGTTTAATTTTTCCCTCCTCATGCTTTTGCAGGGCAGGGACGGCTTGCCTGCTGAAATAAAAGTGGCTGGGCATGTTGTATTGTGGGACTGCCAATGCCTTGAAGTTACGAAAGGTGTCAGTCTCTACCAGCCTGAATGATAGCATTTCAAGGGACAGTAGTTTTGCAATGCCTGCATTCAGAGCCTGTGCTTGGGGGTGGTTTGCAGAGCATGGGCACCTTTTCTCCCATGCCTGTGCTGCCGATGGCTGTAGATTGGCCTGGATGTGTGAAGATGACAGGGAACGTGGTGCTGTGGGTGGAATGACACTGTGTCTCTGCACAACAGTGCCAGAGGTTCTTCCATGGCGATCCTGTGAGGAAGCCAAAACAGCTGTGTGTGAGCTGGAGGAAGAGGCTACAACACGAGCTGAAGAGGTGGTCAATGGCGCTGTAGGTTGGCCTAGGTCTTCAGTGTGTCTTTGTAAGTCCACCACGTGCTTGGTCTGCATCATCAGATGCGTACTGAGGTGTGCTGACTATAGGCAATGGCCCACTCACCTCCTCAGATTCAGAGAGACAAAGCAGTTGCGCATCATTGCATACTACCTCTTCTTCATATTCTAGCATGCTTCTTGGCTGGCCCTCTCTTTCTAAGCCAAGAGATTCAGAGAACAGAAGTAGAGATGGCTCCAGTCCAGGGTTCTCTGACTGCCTGGGCAATTTGGCAGGTGGTGAATAGACAGATGGGTGCTCTTCTGTGCTCAGGACCTAAGAGGATCTGGAACTAATTGAAGTCGAAGCTTTAGCTGCTATCCATCAACGGCTTCAATTTGGTCCTCCTGCAGCAGTGGGGTACGGCGAGCTCCTACAAAGCTGCGCATAAAGAACTGTTCGCTGGTAAAACTGGGGGATGCTGAGTCACTGGTGCCCGCAGCAAGCACAGAATCCCCACGTTCTCTCCCTACAGAAACTCCACGCCCATGACCACGTGCCTTACTCCCTGCCTTCTTCATCTTGGTAGACTGATAAAGATAGGCAGAAAAGTACTAAGGGCATAGTGTGCTTATTCCTGAACAGCTGCTAACAGGTATAAGAAACACTAATTTTTGAAAGTGTGGACTAGACTTTAATATGAGCTAATGTGGCCTACACAACTGTAAAGTGGAGTGTTTGGTGAACTTTATTAACTTTTTGTTTTTTTCACAAAAAGACACTGGATGTGCCCAAAGATGTAAAACCGATAGTATCACAAACTTTTTCTAGCTATTGCAATGCAGGAAGGTAACCTACAATGCAATAGATGAGGCTCCAAAAAATAGGCTATTACTAATCTGGCTGGGGCTGCAGGGCACAAGGCTGCAGAAAGGCTCCTCTATCTAATCCTATACAGTTTTTCTCAAGCAATCTAGCTGGATACGGACGGAACCACACTAATAGGAGAAATCTCGAAAAATGAGGAGCACTAATGCAAAAAAGGACAATGTATGAGGCATTTCAAAAAACCTGATCTGCACATCCAAACATAGACACAGTGTGAACAGGTGCTGAACCCAGAGTCGCCAACTCGTATATATTTAAGTAAATAGGGCAGCACACTGCAGCGCCAAAACATGCAAACTTGAAAACACAAAATTTGAACTGCATTACTGCACTGAAAATATGAAAAATGAGAGCTTTTAGCGCATAAAAATGGCCAATTTTATGTGTACCTCGTAGCCACGATAAGGCATCTCTCTTATACGAGGCCCTACGCTTGACCTACCTCTCTGAGAATAAACGTCTCCATCTGAATGGGTACATGTGAAACCTCTCCTTGGACTCAAATTCTCTCTCACTGTGGAGGGGTATTGGACCTATTATAATTAAAACACCTGAAGCTAGGAGGCGGGGAGTGCACGATCAGAAGGCTAGAGAATACATTTCAAAAAACCTGATCTGCACATCCAAACATAGACACAGTGTGAACAGGTGCTGAACCCAGAGTCGCCAACTCGTATATATTTAAGTAAATAGGGCAGCACACTGCAGCGCCAAAACATGCAAACTTGAAAACACAAAATTTGAACTGCATTACTGCACTGAAAATATGAAAAATGAGAGCTTTTAGCGCATAAAAATGGCCAATTTTATGTGTACCTCGTAGCCACGATAAGGCATCTCTCTTATACGAGGCCCTACGCTTGACCTACCTCTCTGAGAATAAACGTCTCCATCTGAATGGGTACATGTGAAACCTCTCCTTGGACTCAAATTCTCTCTCACTGTGGAGGGGTATTGGACCTATTATAATTAAAACACCTGAAGCTAGGAGGCGGGGAGTGCACGATCAGAAGGCTAGAGAATACATTTCAAAAAACCTGATCTGCACATCCAAACATAGACACAGTGTGAACAGGTGCTGAACCCAGAGTCGCCAACTCGTATATATTTAAGTAAATAGGGCAGCACACTGCAGCGCCAAAACATGCAAACTTGAAAACACAAAATTTGAACTGCATTACTGCACTGAAAATATGAAAAATGAGAGCTTTTAGTGCATAAAAATGGCCAATTTTATGTGTACCTCGTAGCCACGATAAGGCATCTCTCTTATACGAGGCCCTACGCTTGACCTACCTCTCTGAGAATAAACGTCTCCATCTGAATGGGTACATGTGAAACCTCTCCTTGGACTCAAATTCTCTCTCACTGTGGAGGGGTATTGGACCTATTATAATTAAAACACCTGAAGCTAGGAGGCGGGGAGTGCACGATCAGAAGGCTAGAGAATACATTTCAAAAAACCTGATCTGCACATCCAAACATAGACACAGTGTGAACAGGTGCTGAACCCAGAGTCGCCAACTCGTATATATTTAAGTAAATAGGGCAGCACACTGCAGCGCCAAAACATGCAAACTTGAAAACACAAAATTTGAACTGCATTACTGCACTGAAAATATGAAAAATGAGAGCTTTTAGCGCATAAAAATGGCCAATTTTATGTGTACCTCGTAGCCACGATAAGGCATCTCTCTTATACGAGGCCCTACGCTTGACCTACCTCTCTGAGAATAAACGTCTCCATCTGAATGGGTACATGTGAAACCTCTCCTTGGACTCAAATTCTCTCTCACTGTGGAGGGGTATTGGACCTATTATAATTAAAACACCTGAAGCTAGGAGGCGGGGAGTGCACGATCAGAAGGCTAGAGAATACATTTCAAAAAACCTGATCTGCACATCCAAACATAGACACAGTGTGAACAGGTGCTGAACCCAGAGTCGCCAACTCGTATATATTTAAGTAAATAGGGCAGCACACTGCAGCGCCAAAACATGCAAACTTGAAAACACAAAATTTGAACTGCATTACTGCACTGAAAATATGAAAAATGAGAGCTTTTAGCGCATAAAAATGGCCAATTTTATGTGTACCTCGTAGCCACGATAAGGCATCTCTCTTATACGAGGCCCTACGCTTGACCTACCTCTCTGAGAATAAACGTCTCCATCTGAATGGGTACATGTGAAACCTCTCCTTGGACTCAAATTCTCTCTCACTGTGGAGGGGTATTGGACCTATTATAATTAAAACACCTGAAGCTAGGAGGCGGGGAGTGCACGATCAGAAGGCTAGAGAATACATTTCAAAAAACCTGATCTGCACATCCAAACATAGACACAGTGTGAACAGGTGCTGAACCCAGAGTCGCCAACTCGTATATATTTAAGTAAATAGGGCAGCACACTGCAGCGCCAAAACATGCAAACTTGAAAACACAAAATTTGAACTGCATTACTGCACTGAAAATATGAAAAATGAGAGCTTTTAGTGCATAAAAATGGCCAATTTTATGTGTACCTCGTAGCCACGATAAGGCATCTCTCTTATACGAGGCCCTACGCTTGACCTACCTCTCTGAGAATAAACGTCTCCATCTGAATGGGTACATGTGAAACCTCTCCTTGGACTCAAATTCTCTCTCACTGTGGAGGGGTATTGGACCTATTATAATTAAAACACCTGAAGCTAGGAGGCGGGGAGTGCACGATCAGAAGGCTAGAGAATACATTTCAAAAAACCTGATCTGCACATCCAAACATAGACACAGTGTGAACAGGTGCTGAACCCAGAGTCGCCAACTCGTATATATTTAAGTAAATAGGGCAGCACACTGCAGCGCCAAAACATGCAAACTTGAAAACACAAAATTTGAACTGCATTACTGCACTGAAAATATGAAAAATGAGAGCTTTTAGCGCATAAAAATGGCCAATTTTATGTGTACCTCGTAGCCACGATAAGGCATCTCTCTTATACGAGGCCCTACGCTTGACCTACCTCTCTGAGAATAAACGTCTCCATCTGAATGGGTACATGTGAAACCTCTCCTTGGACTCAAATTCTCTCTCACTGTGGAGGGGTATTGGACCTATTATAATTAAAACACCTGAAGCTAGGAGGCGGGGAGTGCACGATCAGAAGGCTAGAGAATACATTTCAAAAAACCTGATCTGCACATCCAAACATAGACACAGTGTGAACAGGTGCTGAACCCAGAGTCGCCAACTCGTATATATTTAAGTAAATAGGGTAGCACACTGCAGCGCCAAAACATGCAAACTTGAAAACACAAAATTTGAACTGCATTACTGCACTGAAAATATGAAAAATGAGAGCTTTTAGCGCATAAAAATGGCCAATTTTATGTGTACCTCGTAGCCACGATAAGGCATCTCTCTTATACGAGGCCCTACGCTTGACCTACCTCTCTGAGAATAAACGTCTCCATCTGAATGGGTACATGTGAAACCTCTCCTTGGACTCAAATTCTCTCTCACTGTGGAGGGGTATTGGACCTATTATAATTAAAACACCTGAAGCTAGGAGGCGGGGAGTGCACGATCAGAAGGCTAGAGAATACATTTCAAAAAACCTGATCTGCACATCCAAACATAGACACAGTGTGAACAGGTGCTGAACCCAGAGTCGCCAACTCGTATATATTTAAGTAAATAGGGCAGCACACTGCAGCGCCAAAACATGCAAACTTGAAAACACAAAATTTGAACTGCATTACTGCACTGAAAATATGAAAAATGAGAGCTTTTAGCGCATAAAAATGGCCATACAGTCATACAGATGAACAGTAGTGATGAGCGAACGTGCTCGCCTCTACGCTGTACTCGCCCGAATATCAGTATGCTCTGTGTACTCGGCGAGCACCGAGTAATTCTGGGATTATTCGGCGGGAGCTCAGGTCTCCTCCTTTTAATTTTGGCGCTTTTAGAGCGCCAATTAGCATGCAGGGATTGTCTTCCATGCACTGTAATACTGCAGCCATCTTTGTTGTGGTATTGGCTGGGTGCACAGCCTCATCAGGTCTATAAGAGACCTGGCGCCGCCCTGCTCATCACATTCTGCTCCAGACTCAGCTAGTAGGGAGAGCTGCTGCTGGGATTTTTACTTTTATTAGTTAGTGTGGGTCTACTAGTGTTCAATCCACAAATCCTCATAAACCAAAAGTCCTTTTTAGGGCTAATTCGGGGGTACCTAGATTGCAGTGCTAGGTAGGCAGGGGAGACTATGTGCACATATCCACATCAGTGCAAGGCATGCAGGCACTGCATGTGAGTATATAGATCTCACTACATATCTCAAAAAGCTCCATTCCTGTCTGCTCCTGCATATTTTATATGTACAGTACGTAGCTGCAGGTGGATATGGCAATTTTTTTTTTTTTGCACCTTATACCTGTTAATTTTATTAGAAAGCAATCCATAGCCCCCTTTTTTTCTACATTTATGTGCTTGGTCACACTGCAGACTACAGCCAGGTCATTTCAATACAAGAGCGTGAAAATCTAACAATTTAAAACAGGCCCAGGCATCAGACGTGAGTGCGCAGAAAATTCTGGCCTTTTTTTTTGGCACTATAGTTTTTTTTTTTTTGGAGTGTCCTGCAACATTTTTGGACACCATTTTGCTGACCAAAAAATCTTTAGCAAGCCCAAAAATATTTAGCTACAGCTCTTACATTTATCACTGTGATTTTTACACCACATGCATCGCATATAATTGCGCTAAATATTTAACAATTTTAATGCTCCAATTTTTATTTTTTTAGTGTCATACGTACAGCCTATCTGTGGTCTCCAAATACTTGCTTTTCAGGCATACATTCCAGTTTTTTGTCTGTCTGCTACCCTTGGTCTATACAGTATTTTGTGGTTAAAAATGTTTAAAAACTCCAGGCCACATATTGAAACAGTCTGATGCCCGGTCTATCGGTGAGCTGCAAAATTTTGCTTTTCAGGTATACATTCCACTTTTTGGGGGTTGTGTTAGCGCACTTTGTGACAGTATTTCTCTTTTCAAAAAATTTAAAAAAGGCCACACATTGAACATTGTGGTTTCAGATGCCTCCTTTACTCTATCCGTGGGGTAAAAATTGTTGCATTTGAGTGCCCTTTGAACTGATTTTGGTGTGTATTACCTTAGTTATTAATAATATTTGTTAAAAAACAAATGCAACACCAACATTCCATTGAATTAAAAGTGTGTTTTTTCGGAACACTGATCACATATAAGTTTTGTCAAAATTAATTCATTTGTATTGAACTTTGAAAATATTTCAGTAGTCAATTTAAAATAGGCAAGGGACAAGGGAAGGGGAAGTGGATGTGATGCTGATGGTGCATGCACAGGATGAGGTCACACAACAAAGACCCACATCTTCTCGCTTGACCTTCCTGCCCCCGGTTTCTATGTAACTATGTACCCCCAAATTAGCCCTAAAAAGGAGGAGGAGGAGGACAACATGGTCAGACAAACTGTTGGTGAGGGCAGGAAAGTCTTGCCTGTTAGCATTCTGGCACGCATGGCTGACTTTATGGTGCACTTACTTTCCCATGCACCTCGAATTATGAACATTTTCGGGGACCCTAATTACTGGTTGGTGACACTTCTAGACCCATGCTACATGGAGAACTTTCAATCTCTTCTTCCAGAGGCAGACAGGTCTACTAAAATGGTGCAGAACCAGAGGGCCCTTGTTGCAGAATTAATAAAAAAATTCCATCTGAGAATGCTGGCGGCAGACATAATAGTTTGTTGGACAACCTAAGAGTACAGGCAAGAGAGACACAGCTCCAACCCAGCAGAGGCAGGGGAACACTGGAAAAGTTCTGAAAGAGTTTTCTTAGACCCTCCCATCGCCCTGGCACAGAGGCAAGGGGTACTTCACAAGGAGTGCAATGTTTTAGAAGATGCCGACTTAGTACCTTGCAGACCTTACCAACGTCCTCCGTGATTCCTCTGTGCCTTTTAATTATTGGTATCCAAGCTGGACATGTGGCATGAACTGGCTCTCTAAGCCTTTGATGTGCTGCCTGCCTTGCCGCTAGAGTTTTGTCAGAGCGGGTTATTTTGTGCCGCTGGTGAAGTTATAACTGATAAGCGCATCCATTTGTCAACTGAAAATGCTGACAGGCTGACTCTTTTAAAAATAAACAAGGGTTGGATTGGGTCAGACTTCTCTACAACACCGAATAATAACACTGAAATATAACCTCCAATACAGTGTCTTTTTTTGGAAGGTGTATTCCCATTCACCTCTTCACAACCACACATGGGTATACGCTTCCTGATATTGGCTATTTGGTGTTATCCTCCTCCTCATCCTCATCATCCACCACCACTAGAACACCAGGGTCACCGTGTTCCGTGATGCTACAGCCATTGTATTTTTTTTGTAAGGGATGTTTTTGATGCATGTACTGTAAATAATTTTAAAAGAAAAAAAGTGTACCCCCCAGGGGAAAATGTTTTTCAGCCCCTACACTTAGTGCATGGGCATTACAAGTATAGGAGTCCTGCTCATTTATAATGGGAACATTTTTTTATTAGGTCCTTCTCCACATCTATTTGATGGGGCATTGGAATGCCTCCTAATTTTTTGCAGGCCTTGCATTCACTGCATAGGCAAACACTATGGTAGACCCACTTCATAATAATGGGAACGTTGTTTTCAGTAGGCCCACCTCTATGTCTCTTGCAAGGCTTATTGGGGTGCATGTTACTTTGTTGCAATATACATAGTAACATAGTAACATAGTTAGTAAGGCCGAAAAAAGACATTTGTCCATCCAGTTCAGCCTATATTCCATCATAATAAATCCCCAGATCTACGTCCTTCTACAGAACCTAATTGTATGATACAATATTGTTCTGCTCCAGGAAGACATCCAGGCCTCTCTTGAACCCCTCGACTGAGTTCGCCATCACCACCTCCTCAGGCAAGCAATTCCAGATTCTCACTGCCCTAACAGTAAAGAATCCTCTTCTATGTTGGTGGAAAAACCTTCTCTCCTCCAGACGCAAAGAATGCCCCCTTGTGCCCGTCACCTTCCTTGGTATAAACAGATCCTCAGCGAGATATTTGTATTGTCCCCTTATATACTTATACATGGTTATTAGATCGCCCCTCAGTCGTCTTTTTTCCAGACTAAATAATCCTAATTTCGCTAATCTATCTGGGTATTGTAGTTCTCCCATCCCCTTTATTAATTTTGTTGCCCTCCTTTGTACTCTCTCTAGTTCCATTATATCCTTCCTGAGCACCGGTGCCCAAAACTGGACACAGTACTCCATGTGCGGTCTAACTAGGGATTTGTACAGAGGCAGTATAATGCTCTCATCATGTGTATCCAGACCTCTTTTAATGCACCCCATGATCCTGTTTGCCTTGGCAGCTGCTGCCTGGCACTGGCTGCTCCAGGTAAGTTTATCATTAACTAGGATCCCCAAGTCCTTCTCCCTGTCATATTTACCCAGCGTTTTCCCATTCAGTGTGTAATGGTGACATTGATTCCTTCTTCCCATGTGTATAACCTTACATTTATCATTGTTAAACCTCATCTGCCACCTTTCAGCCCAAGTTTCCAACTTATCCAGATCCATCTGTAGCAGAATACTATCTTCTCTTGTATTAACTGCTTTACATAGTTTTGTATCATCTGCAAATATCGATATTTTACTGTGTAAACCTTCTACCAGATCATTAATGAATATGTTGAAGAGAACAGGTCCCAATACTGACCCCTGCGGTACCCCACTGGTCACAGCGACCCAGTTAGAGACTATACCATTTATAACCACCCTCTGCTTTCTATCACTAAGCCAGTTACTAACCCATTTACACACAATTTCCCCCAGACCAAGCATTCTCATTTTGTGTACCAACCTCTTGTGCGGCACGGTATCAAACGCTTTGGAAAAATGGAGATATACCACGTCCAATGACTCACCGTGGTCCAGCCTATAGCTTACCTCTTCATAAAAACTGATTAGATTGGTTTGACAGGAGCGATTTCTCATAAACCCATGCTGATATGGAGTTAAACAGTTATTCTCATTGAGATAATCCAGAATAACATCCCTCAGAAACCCTGCAGGCTTTGCATTCAGTACTTACGCTAAGAGTATGGCAGTACCAATTTCCAAATAATGGGAAATTTGGTTTTATGTGGCCATCCAGGATGTCTGTTCAATCGGTTGTTGTGGTGCGTGTATTTTTAGTGCAGGGGAGGTCTTGCATTCAATGCATAAGCAAACAGTATTGCAGTAACAAATAGGGTTGAGCGAAACTGATCGGACAGATTGAAAAATCGCCGACTTTCGGCACAGTTGGGTTCCTTGAAACCCGACCCGATCCTAGTGTGGGATCGGCCATGAGATTGGCGATCAGCGCGCCAAAGTGGCATTACATATGACGTTTTCAGCGCCATTTTTCATCCAATGTAGGAGGATGCAGAGTGTGGGCAGCTTGATGACACAGGTCTCGGTCCCCACCATCTTAGAGAAGGGCATGATAGTGATTGGCTTGCTTTCTGCAGTGTCACAGGGGCTATAAAGGGGCATGCACGCTGACCGCCATCTTACTTCTGCCGATCTTAGCATAGGGAGAGGTTGCTGCGGTTGCATCAGAAGAAGGGATATAGTTAGGGAGGGAAGATTAAGCCCCGAAACTGCATGTGCTGTAGCTATTTCCACTGTCAAACACAACCTTTTCTTTGCAGGAACAGTGGAGTTTATATTTTTGTGCATCAGCGCTGTAGCTTATTAGGCTGCCTCATAAGGCTCCCTGATAGCTGCATTGCTGTTTGTACGCCGCTTTGTTATTTTGGTTAGATTTTTCCAAAAATGAGGAAGTCTGGTGGAAGAGGCCGTGGGCAGTCGTTGCCAGCTGGTACTGATGGTGGTGGTGGTGGTTGAGCATCTGGTGGTAGTGGGAATGCAAAATAGCACCAAAGACTCTAGGTGTTGAGCCAGCGTCATCGTCTGGCTACACAAAACCTCGAAGGTTCCCTTATCTGGGAGTAGGAAAACAGCTTTTAAAGCAGGAGCAGCAGGAAAAAGTTTTGGCTGACTCAGCCTCTAGCTCTTTCGCCTCCTCTTCAGAAAGTTTGAAATATAAAAGCAGCGAGTCGTCAGTGAATGCTCCTGGTCAGGAACAAGTCGCTTCCTTGTGTCCTTCACCCAAACCAAAAGTGAAGGATGCGGCAGGCGACACCACAGTTTACTCCATGGAGCTCTTTACACATACTGTGCCTGGGTTAGAGACGGAAATTGTTAAAAGGCCATTACAAGATGAATCGGACATGGAGTGCACAGATGCACAGCCACAGCTAGATTATTATGCTGTTCCATTGACTCAGATCACTATATTGCCCTCGCAGTGTACTGAGCCAGAATCTGATCCTGATGAGACTATGGTGCCCCGTCCCGAACACTATAGCACCTTACATGGTGACACAGAGGAAGGTGTACATGAAATTGAAGAGGAGGTGATAGATGACCCAGTTGTTGACCCAGATTGGCAGCCATTGGAGGAAGAGGGTGCCGCTGCCAGTAGCTCAGAAGCGGAGGAGGATGAACCACAGCAGCCATCCACATCGCAACAGCTTTCATCTGGCAGACCCGTATCTGGCCAAAAACGTTTGTCAAAACCAAAAACAGTTGTAGGACAGTGTGGCCATCCGGTGAAAGTAGCACAGCGTGCAATGCCTGAAAAGGCATTCCATAGTAGGAAGAGTGTAGTGTGGCAATTTTTTAACCAAGATCCGAATGATCAGTGCAAAGTTATCTGTAAGAAATGCTCAAAGACCTTTAGCCAGGGAAGAATCTCCAAAATTTAAATACAACGTGCATGCTGAGACATTTAACCAGCATGCACTTGCAAGCCTGGACTAACTACCAAACATCCCGTACTGTTGGTGCACATGCTCAGAATGAAGGTAGTCAGCAACGCTACATTGCTTCCCTCACTGTAAGCCCACCGGTTAGGACAACACCAGCAGCAAATGTGGAGGTATCATCGCAAGGCCAAAGCAGTCAGGGAATCACAAGGTTCTTGATAGGAAACACTGTATGTAGGCCAACATCAAGTATACCATCACCAACCCTCTCTCAATCTGCCATGTCCACCACCACACCTGCTAGTTCCACCATATGCAGCTCTCCAGTCCAGCTCACCCTACAAGAGACTCTCGTTAGGAAAAGAAAGTACTCATCCTGTCATCCGCGTACACAGGATTTGAACGACCACATTGCTAGACTAATCTCGTTAGAGATGATGCCCTACCGTTTTGTTGAAAGTGAAGCTTGCAATGCCCCGATAGCCTACGCAGTACCACGCTATTTTCAACCCAGTCGACACTTGTTTGCGAGAAAAGCCATCCCAGCCCTCCACCAACATGTCAAAGACCGCATTGTCCATGCACTGAGGCAATCAGTCAGTAGATAGGTGCACCTCGCAACAGATACATGGACCAATAGGCATGGCCAGGGACGTTACGTGTCCATCACGGCGCACTGGGTTAATGTGGTGGATGCAGGGTCCACAGAGGACAGCCATAGTGGGACAGTTCTGCCTAGCCCACGGTCTAGGAAACAGTTGGCAGTAGGCGTTCACCACGCCTCCTCCTCCTCCTCCTCCAGAAGTGAAAGCTCATCCACAGAGCGCAGTTACACGTCCACTCCATCCGCAGCTGCCAGTGTTGCACATGAGGTGTCCCATTATGGAACAGCTAGTGGTAAGCGTCAGCAGGCTCTGCGACAAATGAAGTGTTTGGGTGACAACAGACACACTGCGGAAGTACTAGCCGAGTACTTGCAGCAAGAAACTCAGTCATGGCTGGGCAGTGTACATCTTGAGGCAGGCAAGGTAGTCAGTGATAACGGAAGGAATTTTATGGCTGCCATAGCCCTTTGAGAACTGAAACACATACCTTGCATGGCTCACACCTTGAACCTGGCGGTGCAGTGCTTCCTGAAAAATTATCCGGAGTTACCAGCCCTGCTCCCGAAGGTGCGAAGACTTTGCTCGCATATCCTCCGGTCGCCCGTACACTCCAGCCGTATACTGACCATCAGCGATTGCTGTATCTTCCCCAGCACCGCCGAATAATTAACGACGTTGCAACATGGTGGAACTCCACACTGCACATGCTTCAGAGGCTGTATGAACAGAGGCGTGCTGTCATTTCTTTGAGGGAGGATACACATACACGGGCAGGCAGTTGGATGGCAGACATGGAGTTGTCTGGTGTGCAGTGGTCAAAGCTACAAGACCTCTGTCAAGTCCTTCAGTGTTTTGAGGAATGCACACAGCTGGTAAGTGCAGACGACGCCATCATAAGCATGAGCATCCCACTAATGCGTCTGCTAGTGGAAATCGCTACAGCACAAGCAGTTTCAGGGCTTAATCTTCCCTCCCTAATTATATCCCTTCTTCTGATGCAGCTGCAGCAACCTCTCCCTATGCTACAATTGGCAGAAGTAATATGGCGGTCGGCATGCACACCCCTTTGTAGCCCCCTGTGACGCCGCAGAAAGCAAGCCAATCATTGTCATACCCTTCTCTAAGATGGTGGGGACCGAGACATATGTCATCACGCTGCCCACACTCTGTGTCCTCCTTCATTGGCTGAAAAATGGCGCTGAAAACGTCATATGAAACGTGACTTTGGTGCGAAGATCGCCAACCTCATGGCCGATCCCACACTAGGATCGGGTCGGGTTTCACGAAACCCGACTTTGCCGAAAGTCGGTGATTTTTGAGTTTGTCCGATCCGTTTCGCTCAGACCTACTGTTGAGTACAAAAAAAGAAGGTATAGGACGGCACCGTCCCAAAAGTATAGAGGTTCTTCTGAGACTAGGACTTTGGTGTCACTCAATATCCAATTAGTGACCAGCCGCACATCGTGATCCCAGGTGCTCTTCCGAAAATAACACATAAATCCAATCCATATGCAACAATGAAAAAAGAAGGCACTCACCGATCCGTGACTGATCCGTGGAACCCAAGCACAGCGCAAAATGGCCGTCATCTACCCCTGCTCACACAAGCTCCTACGTTCACTCCCCCGGCCATGAATTTTATTTGAAGATGGAATAAAGTGATGAATTTCGGATCGGTGAGTGCCTTCTTTTTTCGTTGTTGCATATGGATTGGACTCCTGGTTGAGTGTCCATCTGCTGGATTGGCCATCCTCCGGAAGAAGGCATACACAGCCGAAACGCGTGTTGGAGTCGTGGCATCATCGGACCAGAGGTAATGTAAAGGCTACAAGTTTGTGTTCTTACTGCCCGACACTATGCTGCTATATACTACTGACTAGAGTTGAGCGACCTTGACCTTTTTAGAGTCGAGCCGGGTTTTGCGAAACCCGACTATGTCCAAAGTCGGGTCGAGTGAAATCGGCCGATTATGACGTAAAGTCGGGATCGACCGAAACACGAAACCCAATGCAAGTCAATGGGGCAGCATAGTCGGCAGTGAGTGGGGGCCAGGAAAACACCTAGAGTGGCCATTTTAATGTCAAAACCATCCATTCTTCTTAATGAAGCTTGTCAAGCGTAATTTACCTTATAATAATTGGAAGGCATTTGAAATTGGGGGTCATTTGGCTAAAGTTGTGGGGGGTAGGGCTGGTTCAAGTAATTAGTGGGCCCAGGAAATCTGGACCACGTCACGGCAGTGGAGCAGGGAGAGGTAAGTATTTCAACTTTGCAAGTGCTGTGAACCTGAGCAAGCAGGGGGGGCCCACTCGTTGGCATTGGCACTGGCACAGGGCCCCTCAAAGTACAGCGGTGTGTTTGCACGGCGGGGGCGCCTCCCACCGGCAGCAACACTTTTGCGTACTATGAGAGGCCCTGTGCCAGTGACGTCGCCAACTAGTATTCCTCCCCCCACCTGATGAAGGAACCTGCACTTTCATCTGCACCTTCCTCTTTGTCCCCGTGTAAGGTGGTATGGTATGCGGGAAGAGCAACCTGACTTTCAGCAGGGTCACAATGTTGTTGTGTAGCGTGCACGGGGAATGTTGCGTTATGGGTCAATGTACCAGCAGACTCATCTATCACTGGCTGGGCAATGGGCACGATGAAGTGGAAACACAGATATAGGCCCAAAGAAGAAAGTGGGCTAAATGCAGTTCAAAATTGGTAACACAGGAATAACCAGGGGGCATTGCAGTGGAGGACAACTGGAATGAGAGGCTGACACAGAGAGTAGGGCCAAATCAGTAAGTAGTCGAAATGCAGTTCAAAATTGGCAACCGTAGTAAACAGGCGGCACAGCTTTGTTCAGTGGAGGAGAACAGCAAGGAGTGGCAGACACCGATAGTAGGCCCCAACCCAACTAGTAGGCCAAATGCAGTCTAACATTAACAACTACTTAACGAGAGGCTGAAAATGGTATTTCAGGACAGGAAACCAGGAGAACAGCAAGGAGTGGCAGACACCGATAGTAGGCCCCAAACCAACTAGTACGCCAAATGCAGTTGTTCCATTTAACCACAATTTAATGAGAGCCTGAAGATAGAAGCTCAGGAAAGGCAACCTGGGGAACACCTTGGAGTGTAACACACCATCTCTCTCCACCCCATACCCATTTTGTAGGCCTAATGCTGTGTACTTTTCTACAACTACTAAACGAGAGTCGGAAGACCGAAGCAATGGCAAGGAAACCTGGGGAACACCTTGGAGTGTAACACACCATCTCTCTCCACCCCATACCCAATTTGTAGGCCTAATGCAGCCTACTTTCCGACACCTACTAAACGAGAGCATGAAGATCGAAGCTCAGGAAAGGCAACCTGGGGAACACCTTGGAGTGTAACACACCATCTCTCTCCACCCCATACCCATTTTTTAGGCCTAATGCAGTGTACTTTTCTACAACTACTAAACGAGAGTCGGAAGACCGAAGCAATGGCAAGGAAACCTGGGGAACACCTTGGAGTGTAACACACCATCTCTCTCCACCCCATTCCCCATTTTTTAGGCCTAATGCAGCCTACTTTCCGACACCTACTAAACGAGAGCATGAAGATCGAAGCTCAGGAAAGGCAACCTGGGGAACACCTTGGAGTGTAACACACCATCTCTCTCCACCCCATACCCATTTTGTAGGCCTAATGCTGTGTACTTTTCTACAACTACTAAACGAGAGTCGGAAGACCGAAGCAATGGCAAGGAAACCTGGGGAACACCTTGGAGTGTAACACACCATCTCTCTCCACCCCATACCCAATTTGTAGGCCTAATGCAGCCTACTTTCCGACACCTACTAAACGAGAGCATGAAGATCGAAGCTCAGGAAAGGCAACCTGGGGAACACCTTGGAGTGTAACACACCATCTCTCTCCACCCCATACCCATTTTGTAGGCCTAATGCTGTGTACTTTTCTACAACTACTAAACGAGAGTCGGAAGACCGAAGCAATGGCAAGGAAACCTGGGGAACACCTTGGAGTGTAACACACCATCTCTCTCCACCCCATACCCAATTTGTAGGCCTAATGCAGCCTACTTTCCGACACCTACTAAACGAGAGCATGAAGATCGAAGCTCAGGAAAGGCAACCTGGTGAAAACCTTGGAGTGTAACACAACCTGTCTCTACACCCCATACCAAATTTGTAGGCCTAATGCAGCGTAGTTTCCACCAACTACTAAACGAGAGCCGGAAGATCGAAGCTCATGAAAGGCAACCCGGGGAACACCTTGGAGTGTAACACAACCTCTCTCTACACCACGAAAGGGCTGATTCTTAGGAAGGAAGGCTGTTGTAAATAAGCATTGCGCGTCCGAGGGTGATTATATTCTTATTCGGTATCTACTCACCCTCTGACGCGCCATGCTTCTTGATTTGTAATTAATGTTTATTTGCAATGTGCTTTTGACTTACTCAATTATTTTTTTAATTATTGATTTTATTAAATTAATAGTTTAACATCTTATTGGAAATAATTTAAAGGAGACGCGACAGGACAACACTCGGTGGATGCCATATCTGTGTTAACAACTCCAAAAAACTTTCAGTTAACTTCTTGCAGGAGAAAGAAATTGTAGCTGTTGGACCTTTGTAGTACAGTTCCAGATATTTGTTGTGTGTTTGTTTTGATTGTTAAAATGTCTGCATTTGAGATCTCAACACGATTTTATTTTTTATAATCAAATTAATTTTTTAAATATTTTATTAGGTTGGTTCAAGGGGTACACGGGCCGCAGTAGACAGGTCAGTGGAGGCCTAGTGGAAGGAGGGACCGCAGATGCGCCACTGTTTCACCCATACACAATTAGTAGGCCTAATGCAGCGTAGTTTCCAACAGCTACTAAACGAGAGCCGGAAGATCGAAGCTCAGGAAAGGCAACCTGGGGAACACCTTGGAGTGTAACACAACCTCTCTCTACACCACGGAAGGGCTGATTCTTAGGAAGGAAGGCTGTTGTAAATAAGCATTGCGCGTCCGAGGGTGATTATATTCTTATTCGGTATCTACTCACCCTCGGACGCGCCATGCTTCTTGATTTGTAATTAATGTTTATTTGCAATGTGCTTTTGACTTACTCAATTATTTTTTTAATTATTGATTTTATTAAATTAATAGTTTAACATCTTATTGGAAATAATTTAAAGGAGACGCGACAGGACAACACTCGGTGGATGCCATATCTGTGTTAACAACTCCAAAAAACTTTCAGTTAACTTCTTGCAGGAGAAAGAAATTGTAGCTGTTGGACCTTTGTAGTACAGTTCCAGATATTTGTTGTGTGTTTGTTTTGATTGTTAAAATGTCTGCATTTGAGATCTCAACACGATCTTATTTTTTATAATCAAATTAATTTTTTTTATATTTAATGATGTTGGTTCAAGGGGTACACGGGCAGCAATAGACAGGTCAGTGGAGGCCTAGTGGAAGGAGTGACGGCAGACAGGCATCAAAGGCCTAACATTGGGCTGGCTGTAGGCAAGTTAAAATTGGTTCCAGGGGAACACGGCCATCAGTGGCCTGGTCAGTGTAGTTGTAGTTGAAAGAACGGGACGCAGACAGGCTTCGAAGGCCTAACATAATAACATAGGGCTGGCTGTAGGCAAGTTAAAATTGGTTCCAAGGGAACACGGCCATCAGTGGCCTGGTCAGTGTAGTTGTAGTTGAAAGAACGGGACGCAGACAGGCTTCGAAGGCCTAACATAACAAACTTGGGCTGGCTGTAGGCACTTTTAAATTTGTTCCAGGGGTACATGGGCAGCAGTGTATGGTCAGTGGAAGTCTAGTGGAAGGAGTGACCGCAGACAGGCTTCCAAGGCCTAACATAACAAACTTGGGCTGGCTGTAGGCACTTTTAAATTGGTTCCAGGGGTACACGGGCAGCAGTGGTCTGGTCAGTGTAAGTCTAGTGGAAGGAGTGACCGCAGACAGGCTTCCAAGGCCTAACATAACAAACTTGGGCTGGCTGTAGGCACTTTTAAATTGGTTCCAGGGGTACACGGGCAGCAGTGGTCTGGTCTTTGGAACTCTAGTGGAAGGAGTGACCGCAGACAGGCTTCGAAGGCCTAACATAACAAACTTGGGCTGGCTGTAGGCACTTTTAAATTGGTTCCAGGGGTACACGGGCAGCAGTGGTCTGGTCAGTGGAAGTCTAGTGGAAGGAGTGACCGCAGACAGGCTTCCAAGGCCTAACATAACAAACTTGGGCTGGCTGTAGGCACTTTTAAATTGGTTCCAGGGGTACACGGGCAGCAGTGGTCTGGTCAGTGGAAGTCTAGTGGAAGGAGTGACCGCAGACAGGCTTCCAAGGCCTAACATAACAAACTTGGGCTGGCTGTAGGCACTTTTAAATTGGTTCCAGGGGTACACGGGCAGCAGTGGTCTGGTCTGTGGAAGTCTAGTGGAAGGAGTGACCGCAGACAGGCTTCGAAGGCCTAACATAACAAACTTGGGCTGGCTGTAGGCACTTTTAAATTGGTTCCAGGGGTACACGGGCAGCAGTGGTCTGGTCAGTGGAAGTCTAGTGGAAGGAGTGACCGCAGACAGGCTTCCAAGGCCTAACATAACAAACTTGGGCTGGCTGTAGGCACTTTTAAATTGGTTCCAGGGGTACACGGGCAGCAGTGGTCTGGTCTGTGGAAGTCTAGTGGAAGGAGTGACCGCAGACAGGCTTCGAAGGCCTAACATAACAAACTTGGGCTGGCTGTAGGCACTTTTAAATTGGTTCCAGGGGTACACGGGCAGCAGTGGTCTGGTCAGTGGAAGTCTAGTGGAAGGAGTGACCGCAGACAGGCTTCGAAGGCCTAACATAACAAACTTGGGCTGGCTGTAGGCACTTTTAAATTGGTTGCAGGGGTACACGGGCAGCAGTGGTCTGGTCAGTGGAAGTCTAGTGGAAGGAGTGACCGCAGACAGGCTTCGAAGGCCTAACATAACAAAATTGGGCTGGCTGTAGGCACTTTAAATTGGTTCCAGGGGTACATGGGCAGCAGTGTATGGTCAGTGGAAGTCTAGTGGAAGGAGTGACGGCAGACAGTCTTCGAAGGCCTAACATAACAAAATTGGGCTGACTGTAGGCACTTTTAAATTGGTTCCAGGGTAACACGGCCAGCAGTGGCCTGGTCAGTGTAGTAGTTGTAGAAAGAAGGGACCGCAGACAGGCTTCGAAGGCCTAACATAACAAAAATGTCAAAACAATGGTATTGTCAGTGCCAGGCATTGAAGGATGTCAGCGCCTAGACTACACATTGGTGAAGCTGTGAGAGATAATTTTGCTAGTGGTAGAGCACTGTTTGAGCTGGGGGGGGGAACTGTCTTGTGGCCGGCGGTACAGGCACAGGGCCCCTCATATTACAACGGTGTGTTTGACGTTGGGTGCGCACCACCACCGCCAGAGACACTTTATTGTACTATGAGGGACCCAGTGGCAGTGCCGTCGACCAAAAGCGGCCACACCCACCTCTTCAGACAAACAGCACTCTCAAGGGTCCAAGCGCAAAGTGGCGATAGCACGGCCCCGTGT